>NC_135310.1:77744694-78044694 GCF_048772815.1 Callospermophilus lateralis | reverse complement strand
TGTGGAAGACAGGAGTGCATTTTTCTCATCTATGAAGAAGTGCAGAGGTGGGCAACAAGGGGTGTCAGACAGCTCAGCATCATTGAGGATATGAATGCATTCTGTCTTCCACAGATCACCATCTTTACCATGTTAATACCTATCTATATTATTATTGCCTCATGGCTGCTCTACCTTTGAGCTGGAATAATGGGAATAGAATATCAAGTCATGTTTGTTTGTTTGTTTGTTTTTAATAGAACCTTCCTTTCCATTACTTCATTGTCCCAAATTGGGTTACCTTGCCATCCCCACACCAATCATTGGAAGATGACTAGAGAGAAGGGGTTTGTGTGGAACTGGGTCAACCAAGTAATACCTTCTGCCATACTTATCCATTTCCTCCTACCACATCCTGTAACTTAGTTAAAGAGTAGTACTCATGATTCTTAACAGGCTTAGAATCCTCAGAATGTACTAAACATAACACAAAGTACGTTTTATTAATTATTTTATTTAAATTGAGTAAAATCCCATACAATAATCATAATTGTTGTTATTATCATCCTCATTTTAAAGTTGGGGAAAGAAGGGCTTGGACACCATGAGGTCACACAGCTAATGAGTGGCAACAAGCACATCTGGCCCACCCAAGGCCCATGGACTTAATACTGTTGACTTGGCCTACAGTTCTGAACTCTGATGTGAAGAATAGGCTTATATCTCCTGAAATTGAAGATCTAAGATCCTTGCATGTTAATACAATCAAACTATCCTGATACTAAGTTTTTTAAAATAAAGATAACCTATGAGATAGGAAGAAAGGGAAGAAAGGAACTAAACATGTGTCTACCATCAGCAATTGGAGTCCTATCCCTCTTCTGACATCTCTTTGATAGGAAGGAACAAGGGGTTTGAGAAAAAGATTACTAAACCTTGGAGACTGAGTCTGAGTTTGAATCTCTACTTTGACACTTATTAGCTATGTGAACTTGCACTGATAAATATTAGCACTTGGTCTCTGAGTATGATTCCAACATGAAGATTGATCAATATTTTCATTCCTGTTACTGGGTAAAATAAAAGTGAAATATTGAAAATCTATGTTGAAATTTCTTTTGTTCATCAATGAGAAGACTTCTTTGCTAAATCATGTTATAGGATTTTAAATATTGGAAGAATATTTCCTCAATTGTTTGTGCTGTTCACAATGTAAACTATATATACATTACACATTTTAAATTTAATGTTTATTAACATCAAAAGTCTGGGAATCAACAAAAAAAATTAATCAAATCTTAATTTTCATGATGTAAGTAACTCCAATTATTTGCAATTATTGCTGATTTCAAGATACAAATGTGATGTTGCTAAATGTGGAATTGAGGAAATGTACAGAAAGTAGCACACTATTATAGAGCATCTTCACCACATAGATATACTGGATGTAAATAAACTCAGGTAACTGTAAAATGTAAAATAATTATGAAGTGATGAATTTTGAGTACAATTTATGTTTTTAATACAACTTATTTACTTGTAAACGTGTAGTATTGAATATTTAATAATGGTATATTTAACAACTGATTCTTAAGACTTCTAAAAATTTAATATTTGATTCCCAGAGCCTGTTCACATAAACTACAATAACCAACTTAACCATTCTGAATGACAGTTTCCTAATTATAAATTAAAATTCTTTGTCTACCTGTGATTTTGATAACTATAGGAAGTGAATTATATTCGGTGAAAGGACTTTGTAATTGACAAAGCAGTACATAAATATAATCAGAGAAAAGGGAGACATCTAGGAAAAGAAAGAAATATGGTCTGGAGAAATGTGCACTATTTCAAGGAAAAAAAATAGAAAATAAACTTTCAAATTTATTCACTAATTTGATAGTGAAGACATCTTGCTAGATAATAAGAAAAAGAAAGGAAATAAATTGAGAGCTATGGGGAATTGAAAAAAATAAGGCCACGATTCTTTGCTCCTCCTTCCATAAGAGGTTGAATGTGGACTGACCTTGTTTTGGCCAATACAATGTGGCAGAAGCATTCTTATGTGCCTTCTGAACTTGGCCCTGAGAGACTTGGCATGCTTCCATTTGCTGCTGCTGGAACTGTATGACCAGCTGTATGAAGAAGCCGAACTGTTGGAGGATGAGAGGCCACGTGGAGAGGAAGCCAGACACTGTAGCCAATAGCTGACCATTCCCCAGCTTGTTCAGCAGATAGCTGCAGATGAATAAGTGAGCCCCAGTAAAGATGAGTCAAGCCTCCCAGTTGGGGTTAACTGTGCTGTTGAGCTTAGTCCAAGTTACTGACCTTCAAGACTGTGAGCTAAATAAATGGTAGTTGTTGAAACTTACTGGGAGTTGAGGAGGTTTGTTACAGAGCAAAGACCAACATAATACTATAA
Source organism: Callospermophilus lateralis (assembly GCF_048772815.1). Lineage (NCBI taxonomy): Eukaryota > Metazoa > Chordata > Mammalia > Rodentia > Sciuridae > Callospermophilus > Callospermophilus lateralis. Next base: position 78,042,293 of record NC_135310.1, on the reverse strand, counting down.
GGTTTAAGGGTTTATATTAAGTTCTTCCTGTGATTAAATCTGAATGAATATTTTAAGAATTCTCTGGGTACTTTTAATTGTATGTTTAATTCTTAAGAAACCTGAAGACTCAGGTTAAAGAAATGTGGTAACTAACAAATTGAAGATTACATTAAAGAGCAAATACGACTTGTTTTTAAAAATATTCACAGAAGATGTAGTGGTGTTTCAAACTGGAATGTGGAAAACAAATTTGAGAGATGAGACACAAGGAAGTCTATTATGGTTAAGTAATTAATAAATGTTTACTATTGTGCTTATAATATTTGGATCATTGAACATGTGAAAAATATACTGCTTTGTCATTTCCAAATATGAGCAGGTATTTGGGGAAATTGTTTTTCCTTACAAAATGTCTGAGATTATACCTGATGCTTACTACTACTTATTCTTCTATAATCCTAAGTGCTTTTTGGAGTTGGATGTTCTTTCTAAATTTCATGATATTTTATATTCAAGGCTCTTTGCTGGCACTATGATTGTTAATATTTATTGCACTTGACTAAGAAATACTCTAATTCCTTGATTTAAAATAATGAATAGTGAAACAATTCTAAATCATATATAAACATGTACATTTTCAGTAATTAATTATTATACATTAAATTAATTTAATCTTTAAATCAAAAGGGAAAATCTGTAATATCTTCACTCAAACATTTCTTCTTATTATGAAGCTGAATATTAAATTTCTGAATTTCAATTGTTTCTCAATTCTTTATCATTTTTTCCCTAGAAATCCCTATTCTCACTTTTAAGTTTTTGAAAATATGTCTTCCTGAATGAGTTATGAAACAAGAACTTCTGGTGATAGCAGCTACATGTAGTAAGAAATTGTTCACTCTTGATTTTTTTGAAAGAAAATTATTTTAAGATCAGCTCTTAAAGGTTATAGATAGGGAAACCAACAGAATTATTTACACATTTATTTGCAAAAAGGGATTGCAGAAAGCAGAAAGCTTATTTTAAAGATGCAGTATTGCTCAGAGGCAAATCATGAAGATGGTCTCTTTTGTCTTTGAGGCCCTAGTCTCCTGGACTGGGCTCATTCTCTCTCCACTATTGCTTTCTGGTATCCCCATGTTTCTTTCTTGGTATAAGTGGTGGACACAGCTTTATTGTATTTATTCATCCTAGTAAATATTTGCGTTTTATAAGGACCAAATCCTTAAACTCAATGGATAAGATTTTACTACAAGATATTCTCAAAGTTAGTTTGGCTGGGGTGGTGTGTGTGTGTGTGTGTGTGTGTGTGTGTGTGCATGCAAAAAAATTATGCAAGTCATCATGGCATTGTATCATGGTGCCAGTAATCTGCTTCATGTGTTCAAATTAAATCTCCAAGACTCAAAACACCAGGACTATACTGCCTCTCCTTTTATTATCTAACAATATTAAATTACAGAACAAATGCAAGGAGTGCAACACAGGTCTGACTTTTCTACTCGTGTTTTCCTTGAATTGATTCTAATATTAATATAAAATACTTTCAATCATATAGATTTTTTTTTCATTGTCTTTGGGACTCAGCATAACTCTGAAGTCATAAAACAGATATTCCTTGTTGGTGACCAGCACAGCATGCACAGCAAAGTCTTTTCTGCTAGATTACAGGTTAGTTTTCTAGAAAGAGTAACAATAAGACAGCCCCAATGATGATCATACAACATGGGCATAAAATGCTTGCTTCTTTTTAGTAAATGTACAAATTGCTAAATATTTGGAAAGATTCTCTTTGATGATAACTAGCCTTAAAAAATAAATTTGCCAGAAATGGTGGTGTATACCTATAATCCCAGTGGTTTGCGAGGGAAGCTGAGGCAAGAGAATCAAGAGTTCAAAGCTAGCCTCAGCAACAGCAAGGAGCTAAGCAACTCAGTGAGACCCTGTCTCTAAATAAAATACAAAATAGGGCTGAGGATGTGGCTCAGTGGCCGAGCGCCCCTGAGTTCAATCTCTGGTATCCAAAAAATCCCCGCCAAAACCAATTAAAAAACCTATATAAATTCATACAAAGTCAGGAAAGACTACAAAGATGATGGTGGTAATACCTATGGACTATCTGGGCTCCCATCTCATTCTCCAAGCCTCTTTCTGGTCCACCTCTGACATGTCTCCCAGATCCTGAATCAATACCTTCTCTTCATACCCCTTCTATTGGGATTGACTACTAAATCCTTAAGACTTTTGTCCTGGTCTTAAAGTTTCAACTTGCCTTTTATAACTTTTGCATTCTGGAGTGGGGATCCTGACTGAATTTTCTTGTTCCTCTAGTTCTTACCATTGAATCTCTACCTGTTTTGGTTCCATGCTGAGACCCTGGTTCCATTAACTTGCCTCATTTACTAGTCCTGTGAGGCAACCATTAGAATTTTCCATTTCTCTTGTTTGGCTCTTGTTACAAGATTGAAGACCATTTTGTAAATACCACCTAGTAGCTAGAGCCTTGATCCTATAGACAAGGATCACTGGCCACCTTATCAAGCTTTCTGGTATTACATACCTGTGCTTTCCATCATCTTGCCGGTTCCTTCATCCTACTGGGAGATAGCATCACAGCTGGGTCTTCTCCACCCAAGGTTGACTGTGCTTGAGTATTGAATAGAGCTGTTCAAAGAGTTCAGCCAAGCCAGGAGCTACAATCCTTGGTCCTTCCCCACATGAAAGTCCCCTCAAGAAATCTTCAGAAAGAAGGGATATCAGATATAGTGTCCAAACAGAACATGACAAAGCCACCCAGAAAGACACACGTTGTTACCTGAGACACAAAGATAGAGCTGGAAAAGCAGAGAGAAGAATAAAGAAAGGGACTCTCTAAGCAAAACTGAGGTCAAGGCAAAATAGGCAGAGTTCTCCGGAATAAGACCTGGGTGAATAGCAGGGTCTGCACAAAGTTAACAGTGCTAGTGGGAGACAGATCAACAGACTCCTTTAAACTGGCTTGGTGTATCCTTGAGGATGTAGTAGGGTGAGGAAAGGGCCTGAAGTGCTGAGCTCTACTAGCAGAATGCCTGCCTTTGTTGTCTTCTGCACTACTTCACTCTGAGTAAACCACCATGACTCGCTTAAAAAAAAAAAAAAATCCCAAAATACAGCAGTCAGATCCCTTCTGAGTCATCGATTCTGACATCCCGGACTATGCCAGGGGCATTTACATGAAAATAAGACATTTTATTTTAAAATACATTTAAACATTATTTGATTGTTGAAATTACTGCAAGGTAATTGTAGAAGTTTAGGAAAGTGCAAGTTAGTAAAAAGAAACAAAAAATCATTCACAAATATGCCACTTGTTTATAAAATACTGTTGATATGAAATAGTTCTGATGTTTCTATACTTTATATTATTTACATATATAATATGTATCTCTATTGATCTATCTCTATCTTTTTAAGTATGAGATTCTGCTACATACTGTTGGCAGTTTGATTTGTGTCATAGATCTTTAACAGAATCACTTTCAAACACTTCTTTTCTTTTTTCATTTTCTTCTCATAGAATGATAAAATAACTCTTTACTTTTGTACATCGAGTAATTTTGAACCTTCCAATACTAATTTTTTTCTTAAAGTATGTTTTAAAAAGTCTCACACTAAGTCCAAGTGTTTTTAAAGAATTTTAACTGGGAAATTGTAAGGCAGGCAAAGAAAGAAAAAAAGAGTCTAAGACTAGGGAAGTATTGACTTGGAAGAAAAGACTTAATATACTTTGAAGTTTTTTTTTCCCCTGATTTTTTAAATGACAACAAAACACTCCCATTCCCATCTTGTAACAGAACTCTTGTGAAAGATATTTCTGGTCAACTTAAATTATTATATATTGTTAGTATGATTGTATTTCTGTGGATAAAACATGCAGTAAGTATCTAGAAAGCAATCATTCTGTGAAGATACAGGTCCAAGCAATGCATTCCTGCATGAGGCCCTGAATTATTTGTAATTCTAAATCTCATGGACTTTCTAGGGCTGGGAAGCCCAATGTGTGTGGCTGTCTCGTTCTGTGAACACATCTCTGTGAGGGTTCTTTGCAGATGTTCCTACACAAAAGACCTTCCCAGCTACTTTTTGTCTTTATGTGGAGATATCTACCTGAATTATGAGACCTCCCACTTCCCAGTATGGAATATTTCTTTTTTTTGGTTGATCACAAAGATCAGGCAGGGGTCTATACCCGCTCAGAAAATTCTATCAACAACTCCCTAAACTCTGTGGGTGTGTGTAGATTCATGTCTCAATCATAGTCTAGAAAAATATCTTTTTCTTGTAACTATCACATAATAAATGTTTTCCTTGCATAATATAATCTTGGTTTCAATAGTTTCAGACTCTTCTGGATGATCCACCACATTCAGTAGCTGTGTTATATCACTTTACTGTTTTTACAGAACTTAAACTGGTACATGTGGCTGCTTCTAGGTCCTTTGTAGTATAATTATGTATCTTGTTTAAAAATAACCAATAGAATTTGTGGGAAATGTTATGGGTGCTGTTTTGACACAATTTCCTCGAGAACAGTCCATGCTTTTGATGTTCTTTGATTCTATTTGTATATCCTTGTTATTTTTTCTCCTTGTGGGCTATTCAGCAATTGAATCCATATGACCGGAGAAGCATTTTTAACTCATCATTAGCATTTCTCTCTAAAACTTTTGAGAGTTTTGTGATTCTTCTTTACTCCTGAGGAGTGGTTTGCGGAAGCATGATTTGCCTCCTGAACAGGATTTCAGTGCTTTGGTAGTGGGATGAGCTGTCTAAGGACCTCTCTGGAGGGGTTTGTAAGCCACTTCTTTTCTTCCTGTAAAAGCTCAGCCACCTCTTTTCATTTTCCTGCTCTGAGATATTCCTCTATATCAACTCACTGCTTCTCACCATCTCTCTTTGTTAGCATTAAAATCACAGCAGGTTTCTAAGAGTTCAGAGGATGACATGGTGTTCCAGGACCATAGTTCCCTCTGCTCCTCCTGAGCCCCCATCCATCCTTGCTATCCCTGTGGTGTCAGTCCAGCTGGGTTTCTCATTTTTGGAACTTTTTTCCATAAAGGCCCTAGGAGTACTCCTCACTTAAGACCATCTATAACAGGGGATCAAGTTTTCATGCTGTATTCCTTCAACTAAGTTAGCCTTCCACGATCCCCATTTCAATGCCCAGGTTTTCTGGTGTTTGTTTTGTTTTTGCTCTGTCTTGGAACACATCCTGTCCTCTCCTTTGCAGTCCATCAGAACATAAAACGGATGCCCATCAAACCCTTAGTAAAAAGTCTATAATAGGTTACATTCAAATAGCCTGTGCTTGCCTATGATGTGACAGGCATGTTAAAGTAATTTTTCCTTTGAAAAAAATGTAATGTTAATGTTCCCTTGAGCCAAGTTACACAGTGCAGAACAGTTATAAATTCAGTTAACATACATTCTGTGGTCTTGTTCTTAATAAGATTCCAAGCCAACATCTTCAATGTGCATATTTGCTTAATGTTCAGAAATTCTTCTTTGATGATTAGGGATATGATTAATGATTCCATCCTGAGATTTAAAACACTTATCTAATTGGTTTGTTGGCTCATATGGTGCACTCTAGTGGGGTCTACTTGTATTACAAATAGTCATGTTCCCACCATTTTTTTTTTTTTTTTTTTTTTGGAGGTTAGAACATGCCTTGAAGAGACAGGAATTAACTAAAAATACATATGGCACAGCATTTATGATTTAGAAAGATGGAGGGCTTTTTAAATAAAAGAAGCACAGGTTTAAAAAGGAGGTGGGGATATCTAGCTCCTTTCATTCCTTCTAATAAGCCCTTTACCTATGTCAATCCAGAAGAGAGATTTCTGCCTTACACCTGTGTCTGCAGGAAAGGAGTGAATCAAGCAATACAACCATGTAGGTGTTTACTTTCAGAAGACTTCAAATATGTATTAGACATTACTTTTATCAAATATTTACAAAGATTCAATTGTTATTGATACTTTGGTTATTTTTTTCACCCTGGGCTACTACATGCATTATAACTACTGACAAGCCACTACACACAACTGTATCTTTTTTTTAATATGTATTTTTTAGTTGTAGTTGGACACAATGCCTTTATTTTATTTATTTATTTTATTTATTTATTTTATTTACTTATTTTATGTGGTGCTGAGGATCAAACCCAGCGCCTTGCATGTGCTAGGCAAATGCTCTACCACTGAGCCACAATCCCACCCCTCACACAACTGTAGCTTTACGTTCAATTAAAAGACCAAAATAGAACTCTTACAGGATGAGGCAATGCCACAATATTGTAGGAAATAGCTATGTTCTGCCAATAATGTTCAGGAGCCAGAAACACCCATCATGGAAAATGTCTAGTCCATTCTCCTTCACTGTAGCAGTTTGTGCGTGTGTGTGTGTGTGTGTGTGTGTGTGTGTTTAAGAAAAAGAAAAATCTAATGGACAATGTAGATAGGAAGCTATGTAATGTTGCAAAACAGAGAGGACTGATGTTTGTGCTATTTCACCAGTGAACTGTGAGGCTAGGCAAACAAATGAACTGTCTGTGTCTTCTCTTTCTTATCTGTAAAATTATGAGGTAGCCAGATATTTCTTCATTGTTTGTTTCCTTACTTGAGGTTATCTATAAAATTGCATTGTTTCTAAGTAGTGAACAATTTTTAGAGTCCCTGAAAGTCTGTGAAAAGATCTGGCATACTTTAACATCTATATTAAAGTCCTGTCTGCACCTCAAGAGATCATATTAACCCTGTTAACACTATGTCTTGTTAGCATAATTCAGGCCAATAAGCACCACAGAAGAATATTCTTTGAATATTCCTATTTGTTCATGATGTTTATATTGCCTTGGATCATTAGAACTCAAGAGTTATGGAAGTAAGCCATACTGTGAGTACGATAAACTCTTGATCCCTAGCTGTTCTTGTTTTTGATAAGCAAATGTACATACAGGTAGATTTTTTCTTCTCCTTCTCTCCCTTCTCCTTCTTTTTGGTACTGGGGATTGAACTCAGGAGTACTTGAGCACTGAGCCATATCCCCAGCCCTATTTTGTATTTTATTTAGTGATAGGGTCTCACTAAGATACAAAGCATCTCACCATTGCTGAGGCTGGCTTTGATTCTTCTGACTCAGCCTCCATAGACACATGGGATTACAGATGTGCACCACTGCACCTGACAGATACAGGTAGATTCTGTCAGAGTCCTTACCCTACATGCTTCAGCTGGGCATGGGAAATTGTTGTTCACATGGTTTTTCTCATTATTAATATTAGATATTAATAGATAATATAATATGTTAATATATAAGATGTTAATTATAATATAATAACGATTTTGTATGTTTAAGTTTTTGTTGTTGTTGTTAAGACACACTAAAATGTATGTGGATCCTGAATAACATTTTCCAGTTTATACTTCAATGTCATACAAGAGCTGAGTATGGAGGCACATACCTGTAATCCCAACAACTTGAGAGGCTGAGACAGAAAGATCACAATTTCAAGGCCAGTCTCAACAAGGCCCTAAGCAATTTAGTGAGACCCTGTCTCAAAATTTACAGAAAAAAAAATTTAAAGTCCTGAGGATATGGCTTAGTGGTTAAGAGCCTCTGAGTTCAATCCACAGTTCCAGGAGAAAAAAAAAGTCATATAAGAAATAAATTCTGCTAAATGAAGCAAAGTGGAGTCAAGAATCAAGACATTAAAGCCTCCTTGAGAAATGATTAAGTCCATCTCTTTGTTCATAGCTAAACCTATGTTTTGTGGTCAGAAAGAGAAGACTGACCCAAGTTTAAATTGCCTATTGTAGTTAGTTCCGGAGTCCTCTTGAGCACTTTCACTTTCCTGTGTCTAACTGCTTTTTCAGACGCCACTCCCTTCCCCAGGTACAATTTTTTTTAAATCTATTAACTAATTAATTAATTAATTAATATGTGGTGCTGTGGATTGAACCCAGTGCCTCACACATGCTAGGCAAGCACTCTACTGCTGAGCCACAACCTCAGTCCCCCAGGATACAATTTTTAAAAACACTATTGAAGTGGGAAAATTAAATAACATATGGCATATAATTTATGCTACAGATTAATCCCCATTCCATATAAATATTTCCATTGATGGTCTATTTTGATTTTACCTCACTATGGCTGCCACCAAGTAGATATAGTTGCATAATAGCATCACCATTCAGTCCTTAGTTTAAATAATAGTTATTGGCTTTTAGTAGACACTGGGCAGTATGTAAATGCTAAGGTTACAATCTAGCAATTAATTTAATAACCAAACTTGGTTTTTTAAAAAATTAATGCTCCATATTAAACAAAATAAATTCTTTGGTTAACTATTTGATACTAAGTAGTTTATTCAGTCATCATGGTGCCTGACAACATATACTCAAAATTTAAATCAAATTCAATTTAAGAACAAAGTCACTTAAGAAAATAAAGCAACACTATTAAGATTATATCTGGGGCTAGGGATGTGGCTCAAGCGGTAGCGCGCTCGCCTGGCATGCGTGCGGCCCGGGTTCGATCCTCAGCACCACATACAAACAAAGATGTTGTGTCTGCCAAAAACTAAAAAATAAATATTAAAAATTCTCTCTATCTCTCTCTCTCACCTCTCTCTTTAAAAAAAAAAGATTATATCTGGATTCACACCAAGTATGTTGCTATAGTGTCATTTAATTTTTATTGATTTCTCATATACGTAGAAAATAAAATTTTAAAAGTCATCAAAATATTCAAATATTGAATCTCACCAGTTAGATTTAGGTCCTAACTAGAATAAGATATATTGCATTCTACTCTCATGTTTAACTGAACAGAACCACTAAATTGAAAAAAATCAGAAAAGCTAAAGAAAGATTTGGGTAAGGTGTCACCTGAAAGTTGAAGGGATATCAATAGAGGAGAAGAAAAGGTTTAGGGAGAGGGAGGGGAGGGAAAGTGGAAAATACTGAGAAAAGATAGTAGTGAAATTATATTGTTATATTGTGTGCATGCATGAATACGTAACATCAAATTCCACCATTATGTACAATTAAAATGAACCAAAACAAATACAGAAAAAAATGTTCAAATATTGCTCTTCTAAAAGTGGAAAAGTATTTGACCTTGATGCTAGTGAAATTCACTGAAGTTGAAATATGTGTCTTAGTCCGTCTCCTGCTACTGTAACAGGATACCACAGAGGTGATAAATCTTAAACAATGGAAGTTTACTTGGTTTTGGTTCTACAGGCTGGAAAGGCCAAGTTCAAGGGTGCTACATCTGGTGAGGACCTTTTTTCCATATCACAACATGGCAGAAGGCATCGTAGGTGAACAGAGGAAATAAGATAGAGCCAAATTCACTCTTACAACAACCCAGTAGCAAGAACAAACCCAACTGTTTGATAGAGGCCTTATGATCTAATCACCTTCTGAAAGTTCTACCTCTTAATACTTTATGAGGGCAATGACTTTCCCACATTCAAACCAATTGCAACATGTGATGCTAACTTACTACAGAAGCTTTAATCACCTACATTGTAGTTCTATATTAAGGCACAAGACAAGAACAATTAAAGAATTTTCCATATAGACACACAGAACAAGTTTCTGCATTTAATTAACTACAAATAGATACTATATTTAGTTCAATTCTCAGAGTACTTCAGCTATTATCTCTATCTTGTAAAAATATTGATGAAAATGAATCATTTTGATAAGCTTTCAAAAATAGCCTAACTTGGCAAATTCTTATAAAAATGTTAATCTATATAGATTAACACAGGAAATGTGAATTACTATAAGAGAATTAAATTATCCAGAAATTCACATGTGGGGAAGAATTGGTCTCAATCCAATAACAATCACCTCTAATAAAGTTCTCGTCTGTCATAGTTTATTTCCTGTAGTCCAGGTATGTTCAGATGGTATAAATAAATCCATGGCTAGAAATGTCATGCTATGGCATCATGATTGACATTTGTTGTGACTAAAAATAATGAAATATAATCACATATTTTTAACTTGGTCTTTCTATAAACACTCAAGAACCCCAAGAGGATAATCACATAATGTTTATAAAACATTCTATTGTCCAATGCATAAAGTGCTAAAAGTACCTTTATAGATGGGAAGCATTTAATAGAATGGAAGACCTTGGAGGTAATATATTTATACATAACAGAAGTTCTCATTCTAGAAAAGCACACATTTACTTGAGCTGTTTTCTTCCTGTTATATAAGGACATGGGAGTCAGCCAATGGACATCTTGCCTCAGAGAATTGACAGATGCTTGCAGAGTAAAAGTGGAAACAAGCCAGGAAGTCCAAATTGGCACACTTTACATTAACTCTGGACAAGACATTTGCTTTAAAGAAAGATATTCAACTAGTTTTCCAGTTTTGATATTGGCCTTATGACTTTCTAAACACATTTTATTGCCCACTTCTTTGAAGTTTCTTATTAGTAATTAGTATACTTGCTTCATAAATGCAATGCTCCGTTTTATTATATAGTTAAAATGAATAAAAATATGGTCGATGGTGAGAAATACCATTTTAGTATTATAGGCATACACTCTTGCTTTTTTTTTTTTCACCCAGAACTGAGAATCTGACTTTTGGCTAATGCTAGGCAAGCACACTACCACATCCCCAGCCCTTTTTACTATTTATCTTGAGACAGAGCCTCACTAAATTGACCAGGCTGGCCTTGAACTTGTGATCCTCCTGCCTCATCTTCCCTAATATCTAGGATTAGTAGTGTGCCACTGCACCTGGCCACTGTTGCTTTTTGAGATACAGTGAGAAACTATTTGCAGGGGAATGATCAATTAGTTAAAAAAAAATTAATATCAAGTTTTATGCAAATAATTTTTATCCCACAATACTATGTTTTTTTGTGTGTATATTGTGTGCTTAGGGTCCCCCAAGTTGTTCTGCTCATCAGCACATTTCCAGCTGACTGTGTAGTATGATGGAAAAGGTGTGGGCTCTGAAAATTGAGAGCTCTGCCTCCAAACCTAGTTATACCACTCACCAACAGAGCGACCTTGGGAACTGATCCTCAGTTCCATCATTTACACAAGTACAACACTGTTTAAAGAGAGGGGCTGTTATGAGGATGAAATCAGGATATAACATTTGTCACACTTGGTAGGAATTCAGTAAGTTCCATTTCCCTTAAAATTCTCCTTTCATTAAGTACAAAAACAAAAAACCCAAACAAATCAAACAAAACAAAACAAAAAACCACCCAAATCTGGGCACTTCAAATATATCTTTGTTTTGAGTAAAGCTTAAGTATACAAAATTGGTTTAAAAAGTGCTATGGTTTTGATGTGTCCACAAAATTTTGTGTTAGAAACTCGATCCCCTATGCAGCATGTTGAGAGGTGGGATATTTTGGAACAGAATATTGGGTCTTCCGTCCACATGAATAGATTAATCCATTTACGGTTTAGTGGGTCAATGTGTTATGAAGGGAATGAATTGGGTGAAAAGTGAACTTTCTCAGCTTACTCTTGTCTCACCATACAAATGCTTTTCTGCATGCCCTGATGCAGCAAGAAGGCCCTTTCCCAATGCTGGCATCATGCTCTTGGACTCTACCTATAAATTACCCAGTCTGTGGTATTTAAGCATAGCAAGAGGAATGGGATAAAATACAATAAATATATATTTAGAAGGACAAAACAAGTTATAACAAGTTAAAGTCCTTTAAAAAGCTAATTTAAGAATCTAGATGAAGCATCATGCTTTTAGAAGAACTTTTCATCTGACAATATTATAATTGTACTTTTTTATATCAAGAAGAGAATAATAATTCAGATTTTTCTCCTAGCATAGTTGATTAAGCTTTGGTTTTTATTACATCTAGTCTGGGAAAGTTGTCTTTTTTTTTCAGGCTCAAAACCATATTTGGTAGTGGCATGTTGAACTTTAGAATTGTTGCTCACTTTAGGAAATTTTACATCATTTCCTTGATATATAAGTTGCAAGATTAGAGGGAATTTGAAGTTTTAAGTGACACATTTTACAAACGTTTAAATAGACAACACTTGACCAATTTTGGGTTGATAGTCTCTTGTCATTATTTGGATAGAGTGGGCAGTAGTATTTAGATAAAGTATTTTTACATCTATTCAGCTAACAATATGCCTACATGTGACTTTGTACCCCACAATTCCTAGTAAATCCAAACTAAAGTGTCTACAATTCAACTTCCTCTTAATTGCAATTCACAGTAGGGGGAGAGGGAATTACAGTGCAAAGAGAAAGGTGTTATAATTAATTACAATTAAAACATTTTACTACTATGAAGCTTATAAAACTTGATCACATGATTACATATGTAGGGCTCCTCACCAGGCCTTGCAAGGGGTCCATGTAAGTGAGGGTCCCTGAAACTTAAATTTCCTTAGCTTCTCCTAAAATTTACCTTTGCTTCTGATTTCTTTCATCTTTTTCATCCCTTTTCTGCTCAAATCTCAAATCTGCCACCTCCTTGTATTTTCAGTGTCAGCGCTTTGCATTCTGACTTTCAGCTCCATCACATTGAAATTGCTCTCTTGAATATGATAACATTCAACCAGTATTCCTCAATTTTCATCCGACTTGATCTTCTTATCACATTTCAGGTTAATGATCACACCGCTGTGATCCCCTTAGTTCTCTGTACCCATCGCCTCTTGAGCTCCAGAGAGTGCTCTCAGATCTGGTGGTTCTAGCTGTGACCTCTACAGTGGTTGATTTCTAAATTTCAAACTCCCACCTTACCCTTTAATCATGTTCCACTTTCATCTTCCCATCCAGCTGAAGGGCAGATCTCCTCAGAGGCTCACCATAACTTTAAAATCAAATGTTCAAAATATACCCCATACTTATTCTTCCGAAATGTATCCCATTTGTACTAAACCATTTGCACTGCCTAATTATTTAGTGATTTTGAATTATGAATTTTCTCAAAAGATTACAAGCTCATGTCTCTTCCTTCTCTTCCTTCTCCCCCTCTTTGTTTTTCTTTAAATTCCTAGATAATGGTGGTCACATAGTAAATGCTCAATAGAAATGTGCAGTTTAAATAATTAAAGAATATCTTTTAGAATGTGAAGGAAAATCCTATAGTCTGCTTCTGATAGATCATGTTTATCTTTGTTTGCCTAATTTGACTGTATAGGCTTACTATTTATTAAATTTTCAGGAAATTTTGAAACATGGGGAAATAAGGGGAAAACCATGAAGACCTATTTATGAAGATAAAGGCACATGCACAACACTCCAATTGTTTCGTCCTTCATTAAGATGGGGAAATTTGCCCATCCAAAGAATTATAAAATTAAAAGTCACATTCAAGTCAATTGATGACTCACAACAGAAACACCAGTTTGAAAGGAAACACATTATATAATGAGTAATATGGTCTCAAACAATGGAGAAGCATCCAGGATAAAGGAGGAGGGCACAGCAGGGGGAGGAGGAGGAGGACTGAGGTGATTACCCAGTTGCCATGTCACTAAGGCAAGAAGATGGAGGAGGGAGGTTGACTCAGTTAACTATTCCCTGTCCTCATCATTAGCAACCTACTGTTGTAGAGAGCCAGGAAAGTGTTTAATTTCAGGAAGACTTCTTGTTCTGCTTCAATAATGTAACTGTGTTTCATTTCTTGATTCAATTTGCCATCAGAGGTGTGTGGGGGCGGGGAATGAAAGGGTTAAGAAGCTCTGAGTTCTCACAGAGATGTGGTTCTACCCTAAGAGAAGAATATCGATCCAAAGTTGTCCACATTTTTTCAGGGAATGACTCACCCCTGAATAAGAAGAATGCTTCTACAAAGAATGGGAGAGTGATATCATGAAATCCACACTAGAGAGTAATAACAGTGAAAGTAATAGCTACCTTTGATTGATTCCTTACTATGTGCCACAAACCTCTAACCATTATATGGTTGCTATTTTATTGATCCACACAGAAACCCTATGAATTAGGAACAATTACAATTATCACATTGATTACCAATTTTACAGATGAGTAAACTAAGGCACAGAGAAGTTAAGTAATTAGCTCAAGGTTATATGATTTGAAAGTATCAGTACCTGGATCTTACTCCAGCAAATCTGATTTCAGATTTCATATCTTAATGAAGGAAATTATATGCTAAAATAAGATGTGTTTTAATTATTTGAGGTCATTTTGTTATTATGTATGCAGAACAATATGAACTAGTTGAATTAATATGAATTAGTTGTACTATTAAAATTCAGCAAAAATGGATGCAACTATTATAGCTGCTTCCAATTTAATAAGAGAAACTGCAGCATACGCTAACTGAAAGTATCAAATAGTGACATACTTAGATATTCATCCTTTCATCTTCCAAGTTATCTCAGATTATATATAGTTATAGAAATAATTAAAAATCTTAATATATAGTTATAGGTTTATCCATTTTGAAATTTAACTCATTGTTGAAAATTAAAAAATATCAAGTGTACTTATTTTCTATAGTGGCAGAAAATTCAATTACAATTTTTATTTAGTACCTTAACTTAGAAAGTTTTGAAAGGATTTATAAGATTTATAGCTATAAAGTGCTTAGGATTATGTGACACAAACGATATTACAAAAGTTCCCTTTAAAATAAACCTACTATATATTAATGTATTGGATTTTATATAAAAGCCAAATGTTTAATAACCACCTACCTTGTTCAACCTTCCATAGAAGCAGACTCTGAGATAAGAATTTAACTGCAAATTGTTTGTTTGGGACAATAGTCCACAACCAGAAGAAAGTGAAGAAGTGACACAAGGAAGGAAGACAGCTAATGTAGGGTATGTTAGGGAGCCAGCTATCACTATGTGTTCATGCAGTCTAAATCCATAGGGAATGCTCCCCCTCCCCAAGTCAGTGTAGACAAGGCACCTAGAAGAGAGACAGAGCTGGGACATTACATATTAATTTTCACCAGTCATTGCTCCAGTACTGAATAAGGGCTGTTTTGGTGCAGGGCAACAATCCCACCATTCCTCAGGCCTGCCATATGGGAGGCAGAAGGGGCTCTAGTAGCAAGAGAAAGTCCAAGGTGTGGTGCAGGTGCTGCTGCTGGAACTCCAGCCAACATTGGTCCCAGCAACATGTGCTGTACCACTGCTCCACCCTAACTTTCACGCTAAAGGATGTCCTTGTCTCCATAAACCTTTATATCCAAATGGAATCTACAAGAAAATAAAAATTCAAATTATGCAGCAATTAGATTTCTTAATCATGTTGGTTTATGTGAGAGTTCCACAGAGGCAAATACTCAGGGAGAATCCAGGTTCCCTGTTTTCAGCTGCTTCAGATGAGTAAACACAGCATTTTGCACAGAACAGTGCTATGTGAGTAAGTGTGCAAGGAGCAAAATACACTAAGTGTACATCCCCTAGCTGGATATCAAGATGCCCTCTGGGAAGCCTTTCTCCTGAATAGCCCTAGAATAAAATTACTGTCACTATGTAAAGCCTTGTGTTCGTGTGAGGGAAATGTTGATCCTTCTTTCTTTATTCATGAAACCCTAAAGTTCTATGGGTTTTCAAATCCTTCATTTATAAAGCAAGGAGATTGATGGTTCAGAGAGAGATCAGGTGGAGATGGCTTATACTTGGTCATAAACTAAGTCAATGGTTTAACTAAGCAAGAGCTTATTCCACATGGTCAAGGAGATGGGAGGATCTGGAATAAGATCCTGCCTCAACTTAGCCACTCTCCTCTATGTTAGACACATTCTAGATGCACCTGCCTTCAAATTTGTCTCTTTCTTTCCCTCATATGAAAGTTCAGTTCCTAAAATGACCAGATTGATATCTTTCTTCTCTAGTGTTCCTGAGTCCTGTGGCTCTGAGTGAAGGATGAGTTGCAGCTCCTTTTTCAGGAGTGAAAAATGAGGTGATGAGACAAATCCTCATGGATTTATGCATGCATAAAAATGCATAGAATATTTTGACCATCCCTACTTACCCTCATACCTAGTTTTTAACTCATCTTTCAGCTATATACTCACATAGATAGAAAAAAATGGTTTTATTTGCATATCTTAGAGTTTGTTTCAACTTTTCCCACATTAAGTTGCCCTCAGAATATACCTTCATGCTTTGTCCTGAAACAAGCTTACTCACTCATTAGTTAACTTTGTAAGAATAATAAGAAATATCCCCCAAGTCGGAAGAAAAAGCAATCAAGAAAGAAATGCCATGCTTTTAACAACAACAACAGCAACAACAAAAGCAATGAAAAGTGGAAATCATGCATTCACATGAGACGTGTGATTGCCACCATCTTGTTGGATGCCTTGCAGGACTGCTCAGAAGAGGGAAAAAAAAAAAAGGATTGACTATATGCTTCATATTTGCTTTTCGAAATTTGTCCCTAGCCAGAAATCAGATCTCTGTGTTTACTCAGCCATGAGATGGAATCACATTACTCCTCCAAGTGATGACTCACAGGAATTACTGGGTGATTTTTAAAGTGAAAATAAGCCTAGCATTCTTTTTTCCTGAGCATCCCAAAAGACAGGCAGACAAGAGTAGGAGAATGGAAAATGTCTTCTCACAGTCACCACTCAATAATCCTCATCCAGTTCTAAAGAGAGCAGAAATGCTCTTTTTCTCTGGTTTGTACTCCAGGAAATGTGGAAGTATGCAGTTATAATTTAAGTGGATTTATTGGGAGGTTTTCTTCCCAGCTAAGCCTCCAGGTATGTGTGTGTGCATGTGTGAATGCATTTATGTGTGATGGAAAGGAGAAAGACATCGACATGGGGCCAGAAAGATAAAGTTCGTAAATCTATATAACTAGGCTTCTTGTGCATTTATTTTGTATCTTTGGAGAGAAGCACCAGAAAGTTTTGAAGTTTATAAACATAAAATTGATGATTACAATAGAAGAGCAAAATACAGCAGAGGTCTCAGAGATGCATATCTCTACAAGTGTTATATTACACTAGCCTTTTCCAGAATAACATATTCCAATGAAAATATTGTATAGAGTACAATATATGTCTTACTCCTGTGTCTTAATTGCATCAAGAATACTGATAATCAGAAGATGTTGATTTGATTAAAGATTACCAAGAGCATGATGCCAATTTAGGGTCAATTTACTTTGCTTGGGTATGGTCAAAACTGGTTCAGTTACATATTTAATGCTCTTGTTAATTTGATCTGGGGCATATGTCTCTTCATCTATGATCTAATTTAGACAGTGGCTTTTAGGTATTTACTTAAGACAGATGCTGTACTTATTTATAAGCAGCATGATCTCCCAATGAGGTGCTTAGATATTCAAGTCAGACAAGAATATGAATGCCAAGTCTTGATTTCCCAGTGAACATTTATGTTCTCCTTTTATGTCATATATCAAGTCTTCAGATTCAAGGAATACATAGGAAATCCAGGCCCTTAAATATGAAGATAATATTATACAACTTTTATAGACATTAATGACCACCAGAGACATTTGGGGATAGTGGCAAATTACTTTAACTATTTCTCACAATGATCCATTTAAGTGGAAATTTAAATTGATGACAGGAGCAAAAGAAGAAAAAGATCAGATTATTCTAACATTACATTGTGACCTGCAGTTGGAAAATGCAGCACATTTTTATCCTGTAAAAATATACTCCCCTGAATCTGAAGTACAGAACTATTTAATGGAACTATCTGTGATGATGAGATGTCCCATGTCTACTCTGTTCTTTATAGTTGCCACTAGTTATATGTGGAATTTGAAATGTAGCTAGTGCAATGGATAAACTGAATTTTAATTTTATTTAATCATTTAAATGTAAATATCCACATGTGGATATCTCCATGATTATCATATTGAACAACATAGTTCTAAGGGGAAGATCTTTCTTTTGGTGTCGGGGATTGAACCCAAGGCCTCTTGCATGCTAAGAACAATACCCACTCTGACATTGAGCTATACCATAACCTCCAAAAGCTCATTTTTGATCCCTGAAGAAAAGTTACAGTAGAGTGACAGGAATGATACAAAATTAGAGATTTTGGAAACAATGAACACAGACTGGAAATTGACAAAATTTAAAAGTACATTCCAACTCTAAAGGTTTGGAAATCCCATTTTTAGGAAAATATCTTCAAATCCAACTTTGACTTTTTTGAGACTTTTGACATAGCTACAGACTCCTCAAAACTCTCTGTTTTTAGGGTTCTTTGACATTGATTTCTTCATTATGCTCCTACCTCTTTCCTTCTCTGACTCCATTGACGGTTCCTTTAGTTCTCTTTATTTATAGGCCTATTATTTGGGGCTCATAAGTAATTTTGCCCCTTCACCCCTTAAGACTTTCCTTTGATAGCTGCTTACTCCACCAGTTTTTCAGTTTATTTCTTTATCACAATACTATGCTTTTAACTCTCAAATCAGCATCTTGAACCCTAGATTTCCTATTGGGGTACTTCCTCCTTCCCAGGCCCCTTGTTCCTGAATAGTCCATACAAACCCAACAAAAGATGTTTTGGTTCAATGATCTCCAATACCTTCTGATACCATTAGGCTATAGTTCTATTAAATTGTGGGGATATTTTGTACTTTCAAATTTTCATCAGTAGCTCAAAAATGTCTTTGAGCTACCTCCATCAGCCCATTAGATTTTCATCCATGTGCATTTCACCTTTACTACAAAATAGCTACTATAGCTCTAAACACTCCAAGTTCATATAACTCTCCCAAGGTGAAAAGAAATATCAATGACAAGTGTGTCATCCTGAGCTAGAGAGGCTAGGGAGAAGGGAAAAAAAAGGTGCCATTATTCATTAGTTGAGGCAGAGCCCCTGCTCCCCAAACAAAACTGAAATCATGGTGGAAAAAAGAAATGAATTTTGACTAGGGATCTCAGATTAGTATTTACCCCTCTCTTGCATCTTTAGTCTTGGCTGTAATTTCCTTGAAAGAAGAAATAGCATATATTCCAGAGCATGCAGTAGTCTGAAAAACATAGTAGCCACTCAGTACTTATTTTATGGCTGAATATTTAGCTACTATTTGGGGGCATTCCCTATTAATCTCACATTATGTCTTGGGTATGGTCAAAACTGGTTCAGTTACATGTTTAATGCTCTTGTTATTTGATCTGTGGCATATGTCTCTTCATCTATGATCTAATTTAGACACTGGCTCTTAGGTGTTTACTTAAGACAGATGCTGTGCTTATTTATAAGCAGCATGATCTCCCAATGAGGTGCTTAGATGTTCAAGTCAGACAAGAAAATGAATGCCAATCTATATCCAACTTTTTAGTTTCCATTTCAGAGTCAGTAACAGTTACTATTTTGAAAGTAAGAAAGTTCAACAGAGCCCTGTGAACTAACAGACATACAAATTTAACATGCTTTCTGTGGATTCCTACAGAAACACAGAAGCCAAAATACAAATACTGAGAAGTGTTTTTTTTTTTTTTCATTAGTATCTGCCTGATATAAACATTATGTACTCAACTAAGTGAGAGTCCTTTAATTATCTTTTCAGGAAGCCTTGCTGAGAGCATAGATCCCTAAAGCTACCAGCCAGAGCAGCTTCCTGACAGCCAAGGCATCTTTAAAAGAAGGAGTTAACTCCAAATAATAGTTCCTTTCCCCGCACATTATAGTATTTATCTGAACACAAAGTAATTAACATCTCCATCAAGTTAAATCTCTGATTGCATCATATGGCCTGAGCAACTCTCAAGCCACTCACCCATCTGGTTGCATCAATTTTGCCATTTGCCGGCATGTGGGCTTGTGTGCGGTGAGGTGGTGTGGGGGGGCAGCAGAGGATTGTTGGGTGTTTGGAGTAACACGTTACCACATGTGCATGGACAGATTTTAACATGTATCTAATCACTCTATTCCTCTGATCAAGTAAGAAAGGAACAGCTACTCCTGGTCACACACTCTTGGGTTTGAACTCTGATACATTCCCTGCTTTCCATAAGGTGAAGAAATAAATGCTTTCTAATTAATCATGTGAAAAACTATAGCCTTATAATTCCTCAGCTATGAAAGTAAAATGCTACAGATCAAGGAAAATAATGGCAATTCTAGAAAAAATATACACAAGGAATTTTCGAGCCCTTTGGAGAGAAAAATATATTGAAAAATAGATGCCAATAGTTTAAGTCTACCTATGCTTTCTCAAATTATGCCTATGTAGATTAATTTGTGCACATTGCTGAAATACTAGGGTAGAAAGTGAAAAGTTACAAAAATAACTGAGATGATTTGGTTATAGTGACATTGTGCACCCAGATATTCTGTATCCAACTTTTTAGTTTCCTTTCAACTGCTTGGAAAACAGGTAAATGAGATCAACAAATCTGTGTAGATGTAAAGTGAATTGACCCAATTTATATAATAATTAGTGCAGAAACTAGGAGGTATTCAATGCAAGGGTTTTGAGTTGTCTAAAGTTGTTTTTTATTAAGCAGACCTAAGTTATCGTTGAGGGAATCAGATGACAAAGCAGATGTGTTATCTGTAACCCATAAACACACATTCCATGTATATGTCAAAATACAATAAAACAAGCTACAGATATTCCTACAAGCTAAACATAGCACTTGTTAATATCCATGAGTATCAACAACCAATAAGATTTGCACCAATTATAAATTTTACTATTTATTTTTTCAATATAATGTTAAAATTAGTTTGTTTTCCATGAAAGAAAAATGCAAACCCAATCTAGAGTGATCATTTGATATACTCTCCTGATAGGGACTACAATGACCTTGTCTGGATATTAACAATTATAGCTGCCAAGCTGGGTTGGGAAGATGGGTGACAGAGGAGAAAGGAGGAAAATGATCCAAAGGTTCCTAACACCCCACAATGTTCAGTTTGCAATTTGCTGCTGCTGGCTGGAGCTGATTTTCCCAGGCCCATTGAGCCCAGGCTGATGTTTGCCACTGAGAGTGAGAGAGGGTGATAGAACTGCTACTGAGTGGTTGGAGTGCTGGTTCTAGATGGGCTGGAATCCCACCCCAGTAGGCTTGGCAACATTGTTTGGCAACGTGGCTTGGCAGCTTGGGCAAGTTGCTTGACCTTTCTAAGCCACAGTTGCTTTTTTTAAAATTTGGGTTTATTGCAGTAACTATCTCAGGGCCTGTGGACAGAGTGAATAAAATAACCATGTAAAATACTTGGCCCAGGGTAAACTCTGTAAATGTTAGCTGTTATTATTTTAGTTATTGTGGTAAGAGAGGGGAGGGGGAGGAATTTTAACTCGACCCTAGACCTCATCCATCCATTTCTTTCTCACTGATTGTCACACTGAGGGCCAGTATGGCAGGTAGGTAAAATTGCCTAACTGCTTTGGACAAGACAGAAGATCTTGGTAAAATTCTCAGACAGGTGAAATTTGCCTCTCACATCTTCCCAAATTCCTTTAAGTTGCTGCTTCCCTCCTCCAGAGAATTGTTTTCTCCTCTTTCTCTGTGGATCAGAGCCACTCAATGAAGCTCTTGTTTACAGACTCCACTGTCACCTCAGTTACACCCCACCAAAGTCTCAGATACTTCTTTTTCTTCCTTCATCTTCTTTCTTTTTTTTTTTTTTTAATGATTGCTTAATTCTTGTGAAAGTGTGAATTTTCTGGTGTATATTGTATTAACAATTTCAATTAATCAGTGCCTTTCAAAAGGGGCCCTGTAGAGATACAATGGAGTGAGTTCTTCTCATGCTAGAATTTCAGAGACAAAAATGGGTTCACAGATAAAGATCTATAGTAGATAAGATGCTTAGCACTTTTTTTATTTTTAAAATTTTTAATTAGGTATATATGACAGCAGAATGCATTTTGACTCACTGTCCACAATTGCAGCACAACTTTACATTTCTATGGTTGTACACGAGGTAGTGCTGCACAATATGTGCAGTCATACATATATTTAGGGCAATGAGGTCCATCTCATTCCACCATCTCTCCTGCCCCCATACTCCCTCCCCATTCCCCCACCTCTCCCTCCCCTTTGCCCCATCAAAGTTCCTCCATTTTTCCCATGTCAAGAAATATGTAATGTTTTGAACAACCAATAAAAAATTTTTTAAAAAAGAATGCATCAGGTTTTAGCAAAGAGAGGAAGAGCTTTCTAGAAAGTGAAAGGCAAATGTAAACGCTCTGAGAGCAGAGCTCAGACTATTTTAAGAGTGGGATGAATGCTTAGCACTTTTTAAATCTATTCACCAGGTGGTTTTGATGACACTGGATGATGGTGTGGGAAGGGGTGATAAGGCCCTGTGCAGTGAATTGATGGAACATAACATTTAGTTGGAGAAAAAATACATCAATTAAATAATGAGAGCATAAGACCCAATACATGATAATACTGAAAGCATATAAAAATGCCAAGTTATTTACTACTAATAACGAATGTTTGTTGAATACTTCCTAGGTAATATAATATTTTATTGTGGTAAAATATAGATAGTATAAAATTTACTATTAATTCCATTTAGAATGACACTGGCGTAACATTTAGTATATCATTTTGTATTAACCATCTTGTGTAAACACCATCATTATCTAGTTCCACAATATTTCTACCAATCCAAAAGGAAGCTCCTTATTATTATTATACTCCCTGTTCTTCCCTTGCCTTTAGTTCCTGGCAACTACTAATTTACTTTCTGTCTCTATGAATTTGCTTATTCTTGATATTTCATATAAATTCAATTGACTCATATAAGATCTTCTTAGATTTGGTTTCTTTTAGCTAGAATAATATTTTCAAAGTTCATCCATGCTGTAGTATGTATCATTATTTTATTCTTTTTAAAGACTGAATAATGTTTAATTTCACTGATATACCACATTTTGTTTGTTGGTTCATCAGTTGGATGGACATAAGTGTTTGTTCTATCATTTGGATCTTATGAAAAGTGCTGCTCTGAACATCCATATGTACATTTTTGTTTTGGCACTTATTTTCAATTCTTTTGGGTATGTAGTCAGGAGTAGAATTAAGGCATTAGATATAATTTTATATTCAATTTATTGAGGATCCACCAAGCTTTCAGTTTCCATTTTCACATTACCACCAACAATATATGAGGGTTCTAATTTCTCCATATCATCTCCATACCTGTTATTTTTCAATTTTCAAAGAAGTTCTAGCCATTCTAGGTGATGTAAAGTAGTATTTCATTGTGATTTTGATTTGCATTTCTTTAGTGACTATTGACTTTCAAGATCTTTTCATGTGTTTGTTGGTGAATTTTATTTCTTTATATTTTAAATACCTTATCTCATTTCATTTTTTTCTTTTTTAAAAAAATATTTTTATTTTTAGTTATATATGACAATAGAATGTATTTTGGCAGAATATACATACATAAATTATAACTTCTTCTATTTAGGTTCCCACTATTGTGGTTGTACATGATGTGGAGTTACCCTGGTCATGTATACAATGCTAGTAAGATTATGTCCAATTAATTCCACGGTCTTTCCTATTTCTCTCCCCACTCCCTATCCTTCATTTCCCTTTATCTAGTCCAATGGATTTCTATTATTCTCCTCCCCATTGTTTGGGGTTAGCATCCACAAATCAGAGAGAACATTTGATCTTTGGGTTTTGGGGATTGGTCTTTTTTTTTTTTTTACTTAGCATAATATTTTCCAGTTCCATCCATTTACTGACAAATATCATAATTTCATTCTTCTTAAATCTTGAGTAATGTTCTATTGTGTATATATACCACATTTTTAAAAGCTCCATTCATTTATTGAAGAACTCCTAGGTTGTTTTCATAGCTTAGCTATTGTGAGGTGAGCTATTATAAACATGGATGTGGCCGTGTTCCTATAGTATGCTGATTTTAAGTCCTTTGGGTATAGACCAAGGAGTGGGATAACTAGGTCAAATGGTGGTTCCATTTCAAGTTTTCAAAGGAATCTCCATACTGCTTTCCATAGTGGTCACACCAATTTGCCGTTCCACCAGCAATGTATCAGTGTACCTTTCTCCCCACATCCTCACCAACATTTATTATAACTTATATTCTTTATAATTGCCATTCTGACTGGAGTGAGGTGGAATCTCAGTGTAGTATTAATTTACATTTCTCTAATTGCTAGAGATGTTAAGCATTTTTTTCATATATTTTTTGACCATTCATGTTTCTTCTTCTATGAAGTGTCTGTTCAGTTCCTTTGCCAATTTATTGACTGGGTTATTTATTTGTCTGGTGTTAAGTTTTTGAAGTTCTTTGTATATGCTGGAAATTAAGCATTATCTGAGGTACTAGTGGTGAAGATTTTCTCCCAATCTGTAGAATTTCTGTACATGTTCTTGATTCTTTATTTTGCTGTGAAGAAGCTTTTTCTGTTTGATATCATCCCATTTATTGATTTTTTAATTTTATTTCTTGTGATTTAGGAGTCTCATTTAGTTCTTACATAGACTTAACAGATATTTTATAGATAAGTAAACTGGAGCTTAGAAGTAATTTCCCCTAGAAATGGGGGAAATGGGCCTGAAAAGTAATGGACTTGTAGAGTATCCAGACTCTTGAGATGAAGAAAATTTAAGCACAATATAGTTGCAATCACATGGGAAGCTACTCATTTTAAGGCAATCATTTCTTCCTTATAGGCCACATACAGCAAGAAATCTGCACCAGTGTTTAAATGGGCTGGCCTGAGACTCTGCTTTTGCACAGGAGGCTTTTTGGAAGACTCTGTAGGCCATTATAAACTTTTTCTTTTATTTAAAAAACAAAAAGAAGTAGCCTATCATAATTGCATCGAGATCTAATATCTTTCATAAAATATATTTGTATTCGATTAACCGGAACATTGTGATCAGAATGTAAAAGACAAGTGAGACATATAATTCCATAGAATACAGAATACAACCTGCTTCAAAGAGCTTCTGATCACTTGGGATATTCAAAGAGCTTTGAATTAAACAGGTGAACAAAGAACACATGTTCTGGAGTCAGTACTTTCTTAACTCACAGACTGTCCAGTGGCTGTGCACAGACATGTCACATACACCACATACATGGAATATATAGATGCTACTCAGAGGCATATCATGTGCATGCCATGGAGCAGACTGAATGCACATCCTAGTTGACCATCCTGCCTCCTTTGAGATTATTCTGCCATTGATCACATCATTTGGAAATGAATTTATTACATTTCAAATTATAATCAAAGTTCCTATGAAGTGCCTTTGCATCTAGCATCTAGAGAGAGCTTTTCATGGTAAAAAAAAAAAATGCCTGAAGTCACATAAATACTGAGCCAAATATGAGGTATTATAAGTTCCAGTCTATTTTCTCTCAAATACTGAATAATTTTTCATACTCTAAGAGATAGAATGTGGTAGGACACTGTAAATTAGAAGCCAAGAGAATCAAATAAATACTGGAGCCAGTTAGAGAAAACAAAGGTTTAAATTCAGGTAATTTAAAAGCATTGTGACAAGCTATATCAAGAGATGAAGCTTGCTGCATTTCCCAGGTACTTGTGTGAGTAACACTCGCCTGTCACGTAGCCCTGGACTATGGGGTGTTTTCATTAGCACTCACAGGCAAAACTCCAGCAACACCAGTGCTTTGTGTTTATTTTAGAAGAAGTGCAAAGTATAGATGTTTACCAAACCTGGACTAGACAGCCTGGTTTTCAAACGAGTTTGGTTGTGGTTTCCGTTGTTTTCTTAAATGTGTTTCATATGAATAGAGCAATTTGGGACAGAAAACAGTGCGATTCACTTGGATACCTTTTCTCCTGTGATTATATGCCTCCCAAGGAATGAGGAAATTGGCGGGAATTTTCCTATCAAGGATCTTTATAACATGACGTGTGTTAAGCATACAGTATAACTCTTTTAAGAAATACTTTTTAAAAGCAAATTGGTTTTAAAAAAACATTTTCCCCAAGAATCTTCTCTCCTCTTATTAAAAAAAAACTCACAACAAAAGTAATATTTATGTAAAGATGAGGCATTAGTGGAAACAACTGGGAAGCATTTGCTGGTGCCAGGACTGTATCTGGAGCATTTGTTTCCTGGAGAGTGTGGTGAGATAAAGTGAGCTCTTTTATTCTCAGCATGAAAAATACAGATGCCTCAAAACCCTGTCCCAATGCAGGGCCCAAACCCTCAAACACAGATCCTTCATACCAGGATCTTTTTATATGTGACTGGCTATGATGTAGAGGCACAATCCAGCTGGATCCACTGGAACTCCCTGAATATTGTAAAAATTCAAATGGACTTTCAAAGCAGTTATATGTGTATTTGAACAATGTGATTCCAAAAATAATAAGATAGTCTATATTAAAGTTTGTGGGAAATTAAAAGAAGTGGACATAGCTAACTGAATATTCAATATTCAATATTCAAATCTCTGATTATTTCCTTTAGATAAGTTTTAGAATTGGTTGCTGATGAGTAAAATACAAAAGTAGAACTTTGAAAAGTTCATAGTTTGCCTTTACTGCTCTGAAAAAAATGTGCCACTGTAAAATTGTATAAACTCTCACATCACATTCTACTGCATCACATTCTTATCCAGACTTATTATTAATACTAAAAAAATAGTTTTCAGTTTGATATGACAAAAGTAGTACCTCAGTGTTCCTTTAATTTGCTTTTTCTCTTTTTTTACTTTCTGTTTTTAGATAAACAGTAGAGTGTATTTT
This sequence comes from Callospermophilus lateralis, assembly GCF_048772815.1. NCBI lineage: Eukaryota > Metazoa > Chordata > Mammalia > Rodentia > Sciuridae > Callospermophilus > Callospermophilus lateralis. The sequence goes on along the minus strand of NC_135310.1, from coordinate 78,015,576 downwards.
TTTTTTTTTAGACAGAGAGAGAGAGAGAGAGAGAGAGAGAGATGTGGTGAGCCGTTTCTGCAGATTATGGTCGCCATTGCAAGATGGCGCTGGCTCCACTGTGGTCTGTAACAAACAACTCCTTGTTTGGGAGAGTTGGTGCATGGTTTCTCAGCACCCTGTGAGAGAGTTCCACGTGGCAGCTTCGCATTGGGGCTTGGGATGCTTTATTAAGGCTGGGAGGGGCATCCGACGGGGAATTAGAAGAAATATCAAGGGCCTGAATAAACTGCTGAAAGAAGATTCCTGAGTTGCGTCTTCCTTGCGGGCAAGGGGTCGCGACAGAGAGAGAGAGAATGAATCTTTTTTGTAGATGGACACAACACAATGCCTTTATTTTTATGTGACGCTGAGAATCAAACCCAGGTCCTGCCCATGCTAGGTGAGCATTCTACCGTTGAGCCACAATCCTAGCCCAGTAGAGTACATTTTGACATATTATACATACATGGAGTACAACCCATTCCAATTAGGGTCCCATTCTGTACATGATGTGGAGTTACACTGGTTGTATATTCATATATGAGCAAAAGAAAGTTGTGTATGAATCATTTTATTTATTGTCTTTCCTATTTCCATTCCCACTCCCTTCCCTTCATTTCCCCCTTTGTAATTTTTTTATTCTTAGTGCCAGGGATCAAACCTGGGGCCTTGTGCATGTTAAATATGCTATTTACCTCTAAGCCATATCCCCAGATCCTGATTTTTTTTAAACTAGTTAAAGTATACATTTGTGGCAAATTTATGTTTTCTTTAAAAAAAAAAACTGTTGATATCGTCTATTTTTCTTTTTTCCTCATTTGTTTTGTTTTTAAATTAGAAATAGATACACTATATAAACATTTAAGTAAACTATAATTATTTATAGAAAAATATTAAACTTATTCCTCAACTTCTATCACAACAGATAGCTTTGTGTCCATCTTTCTTATAAACATTTACAGAGCAGAGCACACAGGTATACAGAAACACATACAGGATGTTTTTGCATAAATTAGATTGCTTGCTTTTTCACTTAAAATATCATAGACTTATTTGTCAGTTCATAGCTAATTTTCATTCATTTTTAAAATTATAGTATTCTGAAGCTTGGACACAGCATAATTTGTTTCTCCATTTATTTATGTACATCCTGGTACACACACTGTGAATAAAACTTTTGATTATTTCTATTTATCTAATGGAATGTAAAGTCTGGACCTAATTTTTCATTTAGTTTTTTTTGGAGGGAAGGAACTTCTGTGTTGCAGACTGAGAATACAGTGCTCACTGGAAAACTAGAAGAGCCAAAGGCTTTTAGTAGGCCCCATTCTTTATACTCAGAAGTGACAGTACAGTTCCTGGAAAAGCTGCAGAATATGTGTGACAGCCTTCTCTCATTCCATCCCATTCTAATGTGAGACTAGTTTGCCACCATGCCTGTAGAGCAGAGGGCTGAGTCACCATCTTGTAGCTTGTCCTCTGCTGAACTGGTGGCTTACTGAGTGTAGCTATTGAGCAGATTGCCAATGGCCACATCTGCAGGCCAGCATGGGCCTGTTCTCAGTTTAGGAAGCACCAACGTTCAGTGCAGCTAGGCGGCCTCTTGATTTCTGCTTCCAGGAAAAGTTCCAGACAAAACAACAATGATGACAACAGCAACAACAGCACCTCAAGGCCAGAGCAGGGAGAAGCTGCCAAGCTCAGCCCCATTTCATCACCTGCTTCTAAGCATTGTTAGCCTGGACTGTCAGCAGAACTGTGACTCACTTGCCATCCTGCTTCAGCATGAGGGAAGGATACTCTGCTGTGTAGACCCATCACTCATAAACTCTTTAATTCCTGGAGATCCTGGGAGGGGGGTTGTACCAAATCCATTCACGCACTGATTCATTAATCATACATTTATTAAATGTCTCCAAAAGGTCTATGGTTTCAAACATCTTGCTGGGTAGCAGGGACACACCAATGAAGGGAACATTGGTCTTTATCCTTGGGCAGCCTGCTGTCTATTGTAATGATATATATGTGAACAAATGATTGCAATAACATATGATTAGTACCAGGCTGGAAGTGTGCAAGGAGTAGAGGAGGCTCAAAAGAAGATATGAATTATTCCTACTTATTATGAGGAGAGTAGGAAAGGAGGAGTAGGAAAAAAGGAGGGGCTGTTGGAGCCAAGTCTGTTGGTCTTTCCAAGCACTGACTTTCTGTATGTTCATTGATGTCCTGTGTGTCCCTTAAGCTATGTTTGACTCCAGAGCCAGGTCCTAAAGAGCCATTATCTGCTAGCTGAGCATGGCCACACCAGTGTCCAGCCTAAATGGAAAGCTTCTTAGACCAGAGAAAATGGGTCTCAGCCTAGAACATAGCATCTGCATATCAAAGACCCAATCCTCAGAGAGGATGTGGATTTCAACCTAGTGGGGTTTCTTTGGTCTTTGTCTTCATTTGGGTTTCTCCATAAGCAGACACTGAGATAAAGGTAAATCTTTAGGAAAGGCAGAGTGAAAAGCAGATTTGTTGCTGATAATTTTATGATACCATTATCTCTGCTTCTCCCAGGTCACGAGTATAGAGAGCATTGCTCACACTCACTGAGGTTCCAAAAGACCTTGATTCACAGGCAGGGCTAACAATAAAGAGAGATCCAGAATGTTGGTTTCTGACAAGAACCTCTTCAAAGTATGGAATTTATCAAAGATAGCATTTTCCTATTTCATTTCATGAGAATTTGAGTAAGCTGGATCCTGACTGATAATGCTAATTCTATTTTTGAAATTAAACTTCAATCAATAAATCAAATTCTAATAATTAAATCTAATATTATGGAATGGACAAGCCTGATAGAGTAGACTCTTGAGTCCATCATTTCTTACAAAATGAGCATTAATGCACATTACCTATTTATCTTGGGACAGGCATCTCCAATGGTGAAGTTAATAGTGGGGGCAGAGAGACATTTAGGAGGGTCCTAGAGTCCTTAGACCTTTTGGCCCTGAGCTGTGTGTATGTTACTTTGAATATAAATGACTCAGATATATGAAATTACACAAAATTCTTATGTTGGGTCATGTTTTTTAAATATAAATTTTACATAAATTGACTAAACATCCAACCCCAAGACAGTCCACACATTTATGTTTTGTCATTAATATATTGCTATGAATAGAGATGGGGCCTTTTTATAAAATATCAATTAATTTGGTATATTCTGAAAATTGCTATCTAGTAATCACTTGAGCAAGAGAGTCTCAAGCCTTTGATTATTTATTGCTGAAATCAGCAAGGATAATGTGACATTATTGCATTTCTCCCCCTAAAAATTAGGAATACCAGTTTTTATTATTTTTAGACCATTGTGGGGAATTATTAGCTGAGAGTGGTTACATAGTGATTCTGACTCCTTCCTCCTGGCTTGTAGGCCTGAAGATTAGAGCTGGGGTTGGGAGTACAATGGAGTAGAGTGCAACAGAGGGATTTTCAGTGCTGTGCTGGTAAACAGGCTCTTTGGGGAAGAAAGAAAGAAAGAAAGAAAAGAGACCTAATTAGTAGAATTTATTAATTCTCAGTATAAACACTCCCACTATGTTGAATTTCAATTCACCAAATATTTTAACAACCAGCTATCCAAACTCCTGGAAAGTTAACCATCCATTCTTGAGCTAGAGAGAGTTTGCTACAGCCCCGCACTGCATTTTCATACAGAAATGGTCAAAATTCTCATGCCACCAAGGGGGTGTGTGTTAGTGGAAAATTAATCAGCTTAGCATTAAAATCCATCCCTTTTTCCCCTTTCTACCTGTATCATAGGTGACAGCATCTACATTATAAAGTGTATGCAGAAGTATTTTGAGCATTTAAAAGAAAGGACCATTTTTAAACAGAGTAGTCCGTATCAGTCAATATAACAAATACAGAAAATAATCAACTTATAAAGAAAGAAGTCTTATTTGGCTCACAGTTAATAGGTGTCAAACCATGATTTCACCCCCATTGCTTTGAGTCTGCAGTGGCACACATGGGAGAGCAAAACTCCCTTCATGACTGGGAGATGGGGGCAGGGATGAGGAGAGGGCTGGAGTCCTGCTCTTTCCTTCAAGGGCATATAATTGGGGAATAAGCTTTTAACACATAGGCCTTTGGGGGATATTAAGAGACCAGCATAGCACTAAGCATAGAAAATTTTAGTAATTTCTAACACAAAACCAGATCATGATTAATTTTTTAGACTGATTGGAATCCATGTCCTTATAACTAAAAATTCCCTAGTTCTCATTTAAGTCACATATTTTTGTAAGAATGGGAAAGAACAAAAATTAATGCACATATACCCATCACTCGTTTTCCAAATATATATTTAAAATTAAGTAAACTTGTTACCTTTCCTTTATTTCCTACTCCACCCTAATATTATCCTAGCCTAATCTTCATCATTAACAGAGTTATAAGTTTCTTTTATCAAAATAACTTGGCATTAAAGTTATCATTAAAACACATGGCTAACTTCTGTCTTTAAGATTGTAAGATTGTATGGATTTTAGATTATGCAGTGTTTATTGCTGTTTCTGTAAATTCTAAAAAGGTCTGAATTCTGTAGAAGCAAGTTACTAAGTTGCCTTTCTTGTTCAATAAAGAGAAGAAATAATTCTAGGAAGGTTCCATTCATTCTTCTGGGTTGTATTTTCATAAATTTTTTTATTTTAATTTTTTAAGTCATAATCTTGAAAAATCTTCCCCCAAAATGAGTTCCTTAGCATCTGTCTAGATATCACCTGATGAGGAACTTGTATCTATGAGCATATATCTATGCATAATGCATATACAAAAATTTATTTCCAACTAGATTTGACATATGAAAATCTGAGAAGCGTTTTAATTGCTTCAAGTGTTCACTCAAAGAAATTATTTAGCTTCATTACATAAAATATTGCTATGATTATTATATTGTCCTGAAGTCTTTGTAGACTTTCAAATATAAAAGTAATGTTGTAAATGTCTTAGAAATAACTTTAATTATTACCCATTACCCAAAAGTTCACTTACAAATTTAACCCAGATTCATTAAATGATTGAATCACATCATTATCGTTATTTCTGATCCAATGTCAACACATGTGTGAGGGGTAGTATAGGTGAGAAGATTGACTAACATTGCATAGAACTGGAAGCCTATTTTATGAGGAAGTCTGTCCTCAGATAAATAGATGGTGGTTGTTTTTTTCACACCTAAGGCATTTCACATGAGCCAATATGAAAAACTGAGTTTCCCTAACCTATTTTTTAAACACCTATTATAGATTAGATACTAATTCTAAAACTAGAAAATACTTAAATGATATTTTCTATAGAGGAGTTCATGCTGTGGTATGGCAAGGGAGAAAATCCTAAGTAAGAGATTAGGTATATTCACAGTGTTAAGAAACTAGGGAGGGAAGGAAAAGGACTGGGGAATGTCCTGAACAAAAGGGATTTTGAGTTGATCGTTAGAGCCAGAGTAGGGGTATAGTAAATAATTAGGTGGATAATAATAAGAGCTGGGGAATAACAATGGGAATTTCAAAATATTTGAAAAATAATAGTTCTTTTCAATGTGGTTGAAGGAAATAAGAGATTGGGGTGACAGAAAAGTAGCCTGGGGCCAGGATGGAAAGATCCTTGGATACCATATTAGTTTTCTGTTGCTTCTCTAACAAATTACCATAAATGTACTGCCTCAAAATAACACAAATTTATTCTCTTATAATTCTGAGGTCAGGGGTCAAAAATAAATTTTCTGAGGCTAACATTCAGATGCCAGCAGGGCTGCTTTCTTATAGAGGCTAGAGGGGAGCATCCTTCCTGTCCTTCCTCCAGAATTTGGAGGCTGCCTGAATCCCGTATCTCAAGGTTCCTCATATCACTCAACATCTTTCTTCTGCTATCGCATCTTGTACTACTAACTTTTGTCTTTTTGCCTTCTTCTCGTAAAAGCTCATGATTGCATTGGGCCCATCCTGATAATCCAGGATAATCTCCCATCTCAAGGTCCTTCATCACATCTACAAAGTTCTTTTTACAATGGATGTTAACATAGTCACAGATTCTGGGGATTAGGATTTGGACATCTTTAGTAGGACATTAATTTGCCCACTTATGGATATCATACTCTTAAGTGTAAACCTATCTTTAGGACTATTGGGAATTATATAGGTTTCTAAACTATGCAATGCCTTCATAAGATTTCCATTTTAGAAGATGACAATGTTACCTCCTTTGAAAGGAAAGAATCAGGACAAACCCAGATGAGAGACGGTGAGGACCTGGACTGCAAGAGAACAACATTATAGGGAAGGAAGGACATCAACAGTCATAGAAGAATATGACATTCCTTCATTTTTATTGTAACATGTGTTTTATTCTTTATTTCTCTTTTACTTTGCTGTAGAGGGATAGACTGTAATTATTTCCTCTCACTCCTTGGGAGGTTTCAAAGACTGAACCCTTTGTGCCTTTGAAGAAAGAGAATTGACTATTTCTTCAGCCTTTCATCTAGGGTCTAGATTTAATGAGTCACTGAAGTCTGTTGTGAGATGGCATGGGACATGGAAAAGATTGAAGAGGTTGTGGGGTCAGGGAAGACTGAGGAGAGAAAAGGCCTAAGATGGGCAACACCACATGGACTCCCAGAAGCTGGGGAACTGATCTGGGGGAAATGACCCAAGAAAGGGGAAAACCCAGTGCCAAGAAAGTGGGACTTGGGTCTTCAGTGATGGCCCAGCTCTCACTGAGTAAGAACCTCCCATGAGACACAGCAGCAATATCTTTGGGCTCACCACATCATTTGCTTTTTCTCCTGGGCACATAGGAGTCTCCAGCTCCAAGGATCTTAGTGGTACAGTGTGACTGGTTCTGGCCATGGAATATGGTGGATATAATGAGGGCCATTTCCAGACCTAGAACATAAGAAATTGTCTGTGTCTGATCTTGCATCTCTTTCATTGCACCCTGCCCCAGAGATTATAAATGTGAAGATCTTTAGTCTATATCATCTGATTTTGGAAAGAGCTTGGAGGAGACCTGCTTTGGAAAACTGCTTGATGAGCATCTATGTTGGACTTTACCCAAAAAAGAAATAAACCTTTATTATGTTAAGCTGCTGAGTTTGAGGGTCTATTTGTTGTTGCAGCATAGCTTGTCCTGTCATGACTATCACTCAGTTGCCTGTTAAGGCTGTAAACAGTGCTGAGAATGAGAGATTGTAAGGAAGGTTCCTGCAGGTGTCTGACACCAGCCCTCTTTTTGATGGCACTCTGATGTCTTTATGGGGGATTCTTGTGAATTGTAATTCTTGGCTCTGATCTCACACTTCCCTGAAGCCCAAGGGTACAGATCTATCTTCTGTGTTACCTGAGTGTACCTTATTGGTGAGTAGGTGATTCTTGGAGGCAGGTTGTTCATAGCCAGTAGGACAAGTCTAGTTTCCCACACTGGGGCACAACTTGATAGCATCCTCTCATAGCAGCTTAATTTGGGTAAAGAACACCTCCAGATATTGAATCCTGAGAGAATATAGCAAGGATGAGAGAAATCTATCAAACTTGCATAGTGGTTGCCTTAGCAACTACATTCTAACCAGGCTATACCTTTGGGGTGACAGTCTTTTTTTTTCCCCCATTTCCTGCATCAGTCTGAGTTTTCTTGTTTTTCTTATTCCCTAGCTTAAATTCCAGCCTCTCTATGAGTCTATAAGGTCCTGATATTATTCTAACAAGCTCCCTTTTCATTAAACTAGACATAGCTGTACTCTGATAGACAATTATGGATAACATAGAAACAAAGTTGAGGTGGGCCAGGGAATAAGAAATAATATCATAATCCTTTTGAACCAGATTTGAGCTCATCTATGGACCTTTGATAATCTGTGTAAGAACCCCTGGATTCAACCTCCACAAGGCATTATGCATATTATGTGTACATAAATGCCTTGTGTGTTATGATGCCTTTTTAAGTAGAACTAATTGTGCACAGAAACTCTGGCACTCTCTGGCTAGAAATAGCATTGATTAAGAAAAAATCTCTCTACTATCTGCCTCAACAATTTATCAGTAATATTCTGATTAGAATAAGAGAATATACTCTGATTTTTCGCTGCCCTCTAGATTTTCTTTATTTTGCTTCAAATCAATTTAACATTAGTGATATAGTTAAGGAGAGATCTAGAATTGTGGATTGAACACACATTTGTCTCATTTCCTTCTTAAATGTTACTCAAGTGATGATAAAGGAACAAAACAAACCAAAACAAAAAAAGTCAGACATGAGCCCAAGGACAAAGCCAAGAGGAGGGGATGGAGAACCCGTAACTGACTCATCAGTCTGAAGAAAGCTGACACCTAAACCAGCAGTGGGAGAAGGCAACAGCCAGAAACAAGCTGACTCATGCTGCAGAACTGTGGGAAGGCTCAAGAATTAGAGGTACCAGTTACCTTGAAGATGAGAATATGGGAACAGGCTGAAAACAGAATTAGCTGAAAGTCTTCATTTTCAGCAGTTAGACTCCCCTTCCCTAGCACACAAATTAGGAAAATACCCTTCCTCCACCCTGCTGAAGTCTGAAAAGGTCAACTCACTATTCTGGATTTGAGCACTAGAAGCACAGCTGCGGTGTAGGTGAGGTACTGTGCTGAAGTAACAGGAACACTAAATATACCCATTATAAAGAAGCCTCTTACACTCTAGGTGTACTCTGAATAATCAATTGCCATGTAAATTCCAGAATTTTCAACATCTAGTTGCTCTATTTTGGGTCTTGAATGGCCCCCAAAAGCCCACATGTTGAAGGCTTAGTGCTGGCCCCTGGCACCATTGGGCAGTGGTGAAATCCTAAGAAGGTGGGGCCTAGTGGGAGGAAGTTAGGTTACTGGGGTGTGTGCCCTTGAAGGGAATATAGGAAATGCCTGACCATGAACCCCAGTGTAGGAAAAGGACCCTGCTCTCCAAGACCAGTCATCCAGATATAGTGCATTCGAGTGATTGCTTCCTATGCTCCACTCTGGCTATTGATTATTTCTAACACAGCAGTTATAGAGCAGAATTCCTAAAATCAAGGTGCTTATGTTCAGATTTTAGCTCTGCCAGTTACCTTGCTAAGCAATCTTGGACAAGATACTTAAATTCCCTATGCCTTAGCTTCTTTACCTAAAATAAATGTTAATATTCTTCCAAATACTGGGTAGTATAATATGCTTAGACTTTACCTCAATTACTTATAAAAAACACTCATCAAGATTGTATTGTTCTCAAAGACAGAATTCTTAGGATATTCATTCATAAATATCATGGATTGCTTTATAATTCTCCATGGTCACAGAAGTTTGTGATTCAGAAAACACTGATACAAAATAGAATCATTGAATTAAAAAAATTGAAATACTAAGGTCTAGAATGTCAACTAGTGAATCATTTTTAAAAATCCTTATAGTAATAAAGTTAGTAATATTATATAAACAAATTTACATAATATTCAAGTATCTCCTTATAACTTTACAGTGAAGGAATTGGGCAGACACTATGTCAAGCAAGTGACAAAGTTAATAATACATTAATGGGTCAAACCCCATCATGTGACACTATTGGAATGATTGATGGCATTTGAATATTGACTGGAGATTAGATAAATAGTCATCCTATTAAGGTATCAATTTTGTTAATTATGCTGTGGTTATGAAAGATACTGTCTTTGATTTTAGGATATATGAACTAACTAGGGATAAAAAGATCTGTAACTTACTCTCAAATTGTTGAGAAAAAATGTGTATACATACAACAATAAACAAGGAAGGCAAAATGTATAACACTTAGTGACCCTGGGTAAAGGGTATATAGGAATTCTTGTGACCTTTCCATATGTTTGTTTGAAATTGTACAATATTAATAATTAAAAAATATATACAAGGACTAAAAGATTGCCTCTTTGGTAAAATCTTCTCCAGGTGGTATGAGATGATGGAATGATCACAGGAGATCAATTTATTCTGTCATTTCGTATTTCTAAACTTAGAGAAACCTTGCTTTCAAACCTTTCCCAGTGCTTTAAATAAAGGCAAGAAAGATACTCCAGACTCCCAGATCCTGCTGAATCTGTGAATGAAGGCAGAGAATCAACTACTTTATGAATTATTCTTCTGATTAACATTTTACAGAAAGTTTTGAGTAGTGTCAACTAGAGAATAGAATCTGTGAGTTGCTACCCTAATATGCATTCTTTCTTTTATCCTTGGTAATATACTACCATTTTTTAGATAGGTATAAAGTTGCTCACAATAAGGGCTGTATTTTTCAGTTTCTTTATAGTTAGGTATGACAACATTGCGAAATTGTACCCAAAAAGAACAAATGGAAAAGTTTCTAAGACATCTTAAAGACATTAGGCATAGGTCTTCTTACTTTAATTTTTGTGGTTTCTTCTATCATACTGCTACTTGGAGTATTGTTATAATGCCTGGATCTGTAGCAGTTATCTTGAACAATGAAGGCAAGGTCCATAACCTTGTATGGAAGAACAGAGAAACAGAAGAATCTGATTAAAAAGAGCTGTCATACCAACTCTGGAATGTTGAACGTGAATTACATGAGAAAAAATAAACTTCTATTTTTTGTTTAAGTCACTGCTAATTTGAGTTCTGTTATTTATCACCAAACAAGTAGTATTTAAAGAAAAAACGGTAAGTACTAAAGTCTGACTTAGACTTCCTAAGATTTTTTGAGGGCATTTGTTTCATTCCACGAGGGTAGATACCATCTTGTATCCCTCCAGAGCCTAGCAGTTTTTCACATAGTTTTAGTTGATGAATATTTTTAGAATTAATGATTGTTTTAATGTAAACAACTTCAAAATGTTGACTACAACAGCTAAAGAAATTTGTCTCAATTTTGCTACTGTTCATTCTGATAAGCAAAAGTCACATTAAATATATTACCTTCTCTATAGACCTTTTTAACAATCCTTATCTGGTTTGTCAAAATTATAGAAATATATGTTTTATTACATTGTTTGCTTCTATGGTGTCCTTCATTGATGGATCAGAAAGTAAGGTGAATCAGGTAGTGCAGGCTGAGTTTTGCCAGAACAAAGAACTCTTTATCTCAGTGGTTTAGAACAACAAGAGTTTATTTCAAGTCAGTAGAGGCCTGCTTCCAAATCATCTTTATTTAGGCTGCTGACTTCTCCATACAGACAGGAAGGGAGCACAATATATTGCCAAGCAGTTCTTAAGACTTTCATTCAGGAAAGCAACACATCAGTTCAGCTCATATTTCACTGAAATAACATGGACGCATACCTCACCTGAAGGGGCAAGAAGTACAACCCTACTTTATACACAAGAGAAGCATCTTAGAATCAATGGAGACACCATTAACTACCAGACACAGCATTGCATAATCAATGTTGAGCTCATATCTTCTCACTTTAGCCTTCTGAATCTGCTTTCAGCAATTTCTAAAGATAAAGATTAGTTTGTTTAATAGGATGAGCCAGCTACATTGATTATGAGTATGGAAAGTGAGATATTTCTGAGGAGGTAAGAGAATTGTATATAACTCTCTTAATCTGCCAATATCTACTTTGACTAACTGGTGATAAAAAAACAAGTCAACCTGACTTTTCAAAGTCTTGTCAGAATAGTATGACTATGTTATCTTAAATTAGCAATTGGAGGCATGTGCAGGACTCCTGGGGAATCTCCAGAATGCAGGTAAGAAGTCTATGAAATCTTTCTTTTTCTAAACATATCTGTTTGAGAGCAGGTTTTCTCCATGTCCTTCAATTAAGACAATATATTGAAATAGATTGAATACAGAGCAGACATGAGAATCCAGTCATCTTGTATTAAGCCAAAAATTAAAAAGATTATCAAAGGAAATTAGTTCTGAAAAACTGTATACTATTAATATAAATACATATTTCATGCAATGAATAATTGATACTTTAAAGGAATTAGTAAATATATAATTTAAGCTTTTCCTGTCTTAATTTTAATATAGTAAACACCAATAGATATAATCAACATAAATATAACATAATCCTTGGGGTTTGGGGTCCTCAGTAATCTTTGTTTTAACTCTGAAATAATTATTCTCAATAATTTTGAGAGCTTCAAAGATTCTTAAGACCAAAATATCTGAGAACTACTGTCTTAAATAACACTTTACTTAGGAAATTTCAACTTTTCAAAGGGGAAAACCTTAGGTAACATTGTGTTTTTGAAGATTATAAGGATCAAGGAGATAATGGTAAGAATTTGTATTTATGTAGAAAACGGACATTATGTAAACTCATTCCACTGCTAAGAAAGGTCAAATGATCTGGTCAAATGACTGGTCAAATGACCAGTCTATGTTGAAACAACAAGTGTATTGCATTTTTTGATTATATGTAGCCATTTGAGTTAGTCCATTTAATAATACCTGAGAATCACTAGTTAATGAATGAAAATATATGCAAATGCAAATAACTAAAACTCATCGAAAATACTAAAATTTAAATTAGCAAATTTGAATTCTGATATAATATGAAGTCTAGATTTGGAGGATTTCCACAGATGGCTATTCCATAGGCTTAACAACATAAAAATTTCACCAAAATATTTACATCCTTCAGCTAGTTTCAGCATCTTTTGTCTCATCTTGTGTCCTTCTCATGAGCCCCAAATCCTGATATCAAAAGTAGATATGAAATTGGGAGGCAGCACATTAAAGACTGGAATGTTTCCTTCCATGCTTCCTTTAGGGAATAAGAAATACTTTTCCCAGAAGCATGCTACTTGATATCTATACAAAATTGAGATTCTTTAGCAAGAATGAGGGTAGAGGTGGGGAATAGTTATGGGATTGGTAACCAGTGAAATCTTATATAGTCACTACAACTGGATGGATCATTGTTGTAACAAATACTACCATGAAATACTGGGAAAAATTTGGAGATCTTTTATGAAAATCATACCTCCTGTTTTTAACTGTCAGTTAATCAGTAGTCATTGAGAGCTAATAAATGTCTATTCCTAATGTGTAATTTTGTTTTCTAAAATCTTCATGGATAACCCAATTGTCAGTTTGTAATTTTCTATAAATCCTCATTTATATTTCATTCAATAATAACAAAAAGTAGTTCTATTCAATCTCTTACTACATTTTTGCTTCCTTACTTAAATTATCATGCACTTGGTATTGTTAACATATTACCGCATCCCATCTTTTGAACTTGCTACTTGAGTTAAAACTTGTCTCTCCCATTTAAAGTGGGAGTCATTTACACACTTAAAGAAAATAAATTTTATCCTATAATTCAACTAATTCTCTAATATAGGTAATAAACAAAAGTCAGAAACAAACACAGAAATATATTATCTTACACAACCTTCTTTTTCTGGAATAGTCTACACATAAGCTCTCTGGATTCCTACTGCTAATATAAACCAGCCAGAGGAGGGAAATATTTTCTGCTACAATTTAGTTACATCAGCAGTAATGAAGATTTAGGGATTTAGGAAAGGTCCATGATCCTTTTCCTTCAGACTTTGGCTCAAGTCCCTCTGGAGGCCTTCCCTGATTATCCTGCCTAGAAGAGGCCTCTTCTAATCTCTTTCTATTACATCACTCTAACTCTGTTTATAGATCTCTTGCAAATCTATGGTTGTCTCCTTCATGTATTTTTTCATCTATTCTCTAGGAGAATTTAGGCACTGTGAGAATAGAAAAATATGTTGCTCTTTTTCTCTATTCTATATTGTATACTCAAATATTGTTCAGTGCCTCACTCATAATGGTTGACCAATGAATATTTGTTAATTGAATATACTTTTTTTCCCAATCATATCTCATTGAGACATTTTATGTTCTATTATAAAAGCAAAATTTAAATAAAATTTAAAATAAATAAGTCTTGGTGTTTACCATAATTTGGCAAAAGATATTTAATAATACAAGAATATTGAATTTGTATAGTTAATGAATACTTAATAGAAAGTGTCTGATGTAGTAAAACATGATAAAATATAGTTTTATAATGGAAAAGATTGATTTTTTAAGGTCAGATTTATATACAGTATTCTTATTTTATATACTTTTTTAGGTATGAGGAATTAACTTACTTGATGCTAACTCAGAAATTGAAAAATGTCTAGAAGTGAAGCTATCCTGAACCCACAAAGATTTATTTATCCAAAGCTGAACTTCTGAAAATATTTTGTATCTTCATTAGACTTTGAATTGGAAACACCTCCCATGACCTCTCTCCTTTTATAATATACATTCAATTGCAACTATAATGTGAAACACGAAATATTTCAGACCATTAAATCTTCTACTTTATTGTAATTATTAACCAAGTAAGAAAACCACATGAGGAGCACAATGAAGTGTGGCTGTTTTCAGTGGGGATATTCCCATGTATGAGTGTGATTAGCACAGACTTGCTAAATCTCGCTCTGAGCCATCTGTGAGCACATTCTTGGTTTAAAACAACACACGCCAGCTCTGCTCAGTTCTAAGTCAGTTTTTGCCACAACTGTTAACTTCATCTTAAACCTGGGAACATTTTCCAATGCTGAAGCTTGGAAATGCCACCTTTGATTAAGAGTCTGATTCTTGAACTGAAATAGATTTCTATTAAATCAACTATTTCAAATGAAATTTTATTGGCATAAAATACTGATCACAGAACTTCCAAATCATTTGTAGAGAAAAGATTAGAGGATTTTGGTTTACTAGTGAGTTTTGAACATATTCTTGTATTTAACCATCTAATAATTTAACATAAAATGGCTAGTCCCTTGAGCTCATTTGCTTGCTCTTTAGTTCAACATCAAAGAAGAGTGATGAGAAATGTTCCTTTTACAGCAGCTTCTGTGTGTGGTCCTGGGTTTTGGCAAATCAGCAATAGTGAGGATGTACTAACACAAACCTGATGGTAAATATGCACCATAGCTTGGTGGCTGAGGTCTTTACTATAAACCCAATACAATCATTTCTGAAGAACTTCTGATCATGATGAATCAGAGCATTCATGTAGAGTCTCTGAAGACTGCACTGCAGCAAAACTATCTAGAACTGCCCAGAGACCAGCATAAACACAGCATATATTTGAAACAAATTACAAAGTTGTAGAAGGCATTGAAATCATGTTCTCTATTATAGATGCATGTTTTTGAAAACCTGCAAAGCACTTAAAATAGGCTCATAGTGTTTAGTTTTTCAAGCCCAGCCAAAGAACAAAGAAGAATCAATCAATAATAATCAATGTGACAGTGAAGATTTTTATACTCAACTATACTTTAAATACAATGAAATTCATCCATGTTAACTGTATGAGTTAATGACATTTAATAAATTTACAGGACAGTACAACCATCACAGCAATCTACTACCTCCAAAAGGTCCCTTATAAACATTATGTTTACAGTTTTACATTCAATTTTTCACAACTTTTCTGTGAAAACATAGTTATGTCATTGAAATAGAATGCCAAAAATGTTAATATATCAGACTCTGTTGTCATTCAGACACAAATGAAAAATTTGTCTGAAAAGGAACAGGTTTTATGTGTACAACTTTTTTCCCTTTTAACCAAGGAGTCTAGCTAATTAGTCAGTTATTACAGTCTTCCTCAAATAATATTCATAAAATCATGAAACGGGGATGTGTATGAACTTTGCTCTTGTTACAAGCAAAACTGCTATCATCAAGAGGCACACAGAGGCAACAGCAGCTGTGAGTCATAATATTCCCTATATTCCTTCACACTTCTGTTTTTCACCACAGTTTCTAAGTAGGGAATAAGTCATACCCTAGCTGAGGTCATCCTGCCCATCAGAAAATGTTGGGCAACAAGAGGTCACATTCAAAATGTGAGCCTTCAAGCTCCAATTTTTCTTTTTGTTATTGTTTTCTTCATAATATGCATGCTCATATCTATTTCTTAAAATGTGCTCTTGATTTCTTCGTTGTTTCCTTCTCAAGGACCATTGCATAGCCCTAACACTTTTCCTCTAGGTTATATTTCCTTTTAATGATCTTATGGCCTTGCAAAAGTTCTAAGATTAAAAAAATTAAAAAGAAAGAAAAGCATGTTAGACACATATGCGCCTTGTATACAGTGAATTTATAATGCTCTTTATTAGTAAAATATAAAGTTTAATGGCTTAAAGGTCTGTTAGAATATAGCTCCATGAAATTATGGGATTATGTCTGTGTTGTTCACTGATATAGCCCAAGCTCCTAGAACAACATCTGGCACATAGTAGGTGTTCAGGAAATATTTGTTGAGTAAATGAAGTTTTTTATATTCCAATCCTAAAGGATTATGTAGGTTGGTCTAACTAGCTGGTACATTACAAAATTATTTTTATATGTTATATAAAACACATTCTTTAAATGCACTAGTAGAATTCAGTATAAAATTCTGAATAAATCTAAACTGTAACATGTTGTACCTTGCATTATATTATGATTGTGTATTTATTTTTATATTATAAGACTTTATATTCTTGTACTTCATCAAGCTTGCTGAAGAATTATGTGTATAAACAATAATACAAAATAATACCTGTAAAGTTCTAAAATAATACCTGTAAAGTTCCTGAAAATTACATTGTTTGCTCCTGTCTCCTGGCACTTCTTTTATTTAATAAAAAAATTAACTAATTGGGGGAGTACAAGGAATTTACAGTCACTTTGCCACTGATAATCTCCCCAATCATTTTTTCAAACTTTTTATTTTGAGACAGAGTCGGCTAAGTTGTTGAATCTGGCCTCCAACTTGTGATCCTCTTGCCTTAGCCTCCCAAGTTGCGAGAATTACAGATGTGCACTACTGCACCTGGCTAGCACTTCTTAAAATTAATATTTCCCTTCATGATTTAGCTAAGAGGTCCCACCTTGATATAAAAAAGATAAAATACACAAAAAATATTCCACAAACAAAAAGAAAAATAGCATTTTGATCCTGACCTCATTGGAAATTAACTTCAAGATCTGCATAAATAGGTGGCAGCAGGTAAATGGATGGTATTGGAGAAGATAATGCTAAGTGAAGTTAGCCAATCCCCCAAACAAATGCCAAATGTTTTCTCTGATATAAGGAGGCTGATTCATAGTGCGGTAGAGAGGGGGAGCAAGGGAGGAATAGAGGAACTCTAGATAAGGAAGAGGGGTGGAAGGGAGAGGGAGAGGGCAGGGGGTTAGCAATGATGGTGGAATGTGATGGACATCATTATCCAAAGTACATGTATGAAGACACAAATTGGTGTTAACATACTTTATACACAACCAGAGATATGAAAAATCATGCTGTATATGTGCAATAAGAATTGTAATGCATTCTACTGTCATTTATTTTTTTAAAAAAATCAATTAAAAACTTTTAAAAAATTAAATCAATTTATGAACAGAAGGTTTGAGGTTTCTAGCTCTAATTATCCATATTTCTACTGCTTTTTATCATTAATTTGATCAAGAATGAATCTTGTTTTGCTTTAATTAATTGGTTCTTTCATTTTTTCTTCTAGTAATGTTCTCTTTTTTCACAATTTTGGAAACAATGTTGTTATTTCAGATTTATGTGTCATCAATTATACCAAAACTCTCCTTCCTCATGCCAGATCTGGTCACATTGATTACATTTATTTCTTGTATGTTTGCAGTCCTGCATTACCAGCATCATCAATTCAGGCTCTCCAATCTCATGGTGTTATGGAGCCTGGGCCTTCTGAGAAATTGAGGCTGCGTTATTGCAATCAAGTCAGAAAGATTTCATACATGTTGCTCAGTGTAACAGGAATGAGTTTATTGAAGGAATAGGAAAAGGGAAAGGGGACACTCTTAAAGGAAAGAGTGGGTCCTCTCAGAGAGGAAAGGGACAATGTGCCTCTGCTGCACTCCAGTTTTATTGGGGATCTCAGAAAAGTTTCCAGAGAGTTCTGCCCAAGTCCACCTCCTGACTTTTAACTGACAGCAAGGTGACATCAGACTTTCAAGCCCCCTTTCAAGATCAACTTGGCCCATTCTGACCATTCTAATTGGATCCTTTACCATACATTCTTACAGATTTTATGGTTAGGAGGAACCATAAAATCTGTAACCATCCTCATCTCTGCGGGATCTGGTCACAAAAGTCTCCTCCTTTAGGGTAACTTAGGTTCCTCTTACCAACATTATTTTGGGCCTGCATTACTCCTGCAGTGAACTGCAGTTTGCTGAGGAATGTGACATATCCTGTCCACTGAAGCCAGGCAGGGCTTCAGGTAAATTTTTCTTGGAAAAGAAAGCATGTGGGGGTCAGCACAAAGGGCACATTTAATAGAATTATTTTCTTAATGCCACGTTCCCATCATTCACCTGTCTGTTCCCTAACAATGGGAATTCTCTATGGGGCTAAGGATTTCAGTTCTTCCTTTTCCTTGGGGACCATGAGCCATCACCCAATCCTCTGTCTCCAGAGGCCTCTCCTCTCCTGACTTCTCTCTTTAACTTATAAACATACTTTTACCTCTTCTACCCTAAAAATAAGTCCTTCTAATGACCCAAAGTCCACTTCTCT
Source organism: Callospermophilus lateralis (assembly GCF_048772815.1). Taxonomy (NCBI): domain Eukaryota; kingdom Metazoa; phylum Chordata; class Mammalia; order Rodentia; family Sciuridae; genus Callospermophilus; species Callospermophilus lateralis. The sequence continues at coordinate 77,996,981 of NC_135310.1, read as the reverse complement.
CTCTTTCTCTTTCTCAAGGTGGTAAGCACTAGTGGAACTTAGTATAAAATTATAAAATAATGAGTGGTCATATAAATATGTTCTACCTTTAATTATATTATGCTTTTGTATTTCTTTCTATTTATGGGCTTATAATTCTTTATAACTCCAACTCATTATTTTTATTACTTCATGTCAAACTTCTGTTCCCATACACTCAAGTGATGTTTTTCTAAAGTCACTCAAAACCCTTTAATTGCCAAATCCAATTAACACTTGCCCTTATCTTGTTTGGCCTCTTGGTAGCACTTACTGCCTTGACCCTCTTCTTCCTTGTTGAAATTCTTTCACCCCATGTTTTCACCACACCTGCTCTACAGATTCACCTACTACCTATCACTATTCCTTTTTAGTGAGTTGGGTTTTTTTTTCTTTTTTGCATATTCTTTCACCTTACAATCAAATGTTGATCTCCAGAGCTCTGTCCTGGGTCCTGTCCTCAAACTACAAAATTCCCTCAGGAAAATGGATTGATTCCTATTGTTTTAATTACTATTTTCTTGCCTATGACTTCCATGTTTAAATATTTAGTCCTAAATTTTCTACTGAGCTCCAGATCTCATATCTTTGGATTTTTCCTGTGATGTCTTCTCCATGTATGTGTTACTAAGTCTAATCAAACCTATTAGATCTCTTCTGGGTTCTTTTTGGGGGGTAATTGCATTTTATATGCTGGAAGGAAAGTAAATTGAATATTTAGCAGTCAGCAAGGCAGACTTGGTACTCTTAAAAGCTATTTATTTCTGGTTTTCCTTTTTGGGGGAATAGAGTGGAAATACACTTCCCTGGTCCTTGGAAATTAGGTTTGTCACATGACTTATTTTGGCCAATGAAATTTATTTGAGGTGATATTGTCACTTAAGGGAGAAACCTTTGAAAACTGGCACACAATTTTATTGCCTTGTCCCTGTAAACTGGTGACATTTTAGAGAAAAGAGGATCCATCAGCTTGCAGTCTAGTGAAGATGATTTATAGCCGATCTTCCACAGACTTACAATAGACACATATAGCATGAGTGAGAAATAAGTCTTTGCTATTTTAAGCTGGTGAGATTTTGGACTTCCTTCTTACTGCTGCATCACCCAGCCTGTCCTGACTGATTGAAGATCCAAAATCAAGTTTGGTATTTTTTCCTCCTGTGGACCATGAAAAGAATAAAACAAAATAAACGAATAAAGGTATACTCTTTCTCCTATATTCCTTTTCTTCTTTGTCTTTGTATGAGCCATCTTCATCCACATACTTACCCAGTCTAGAAACATGGAAGCATATTTAGAATCTATTCTCAAGTCTACCAGCATTCAGTTCTGTGAATTCCATTTCCTAAGTATCCTTCAAGTCCATCCTTTCACCTGCACTCTTAGTATATATCTTCTTATGTATTGTCTACACAATTACAGCAATCTTTAAATGGTCTCCTTTTCTCCAGCATCAGCCTTCTCAATATCCCTCTTCCCAGAGGGTACCAAATTATTTTGTTGTTGTTGGTACTGGAGGATGAACCCAGGGGCACTTTACCACTGAGTTATATCCCCAGTCCTTTTTGTTTTTTATTTTGAGACATAATCTCACTAAATTCCTGAGAGTCTTGCTAAGGCAGTCCTTGAATTTGCAATCCTCCTGCCTCAGCCTCCAGAGAAGTTGGCCTTGCAGATATGCACCACTGTGCCTAGCTGCCAAAGTGATTTTTATAAAATGCAATGTTACATTTCCACTTAAAATTCCTTCTTAAAATCTTCCATAAGCACTTAAAATAAAGTCAAAACATCTTAGCATGGCATGTTAGGCTTTGAGAAGTCCAAGGGTTTTACATCTCTTCAGCCACTTCTCTGCTTCTGAAATAACTCATTCTTTCTCCTCCCTCCTCTGAACCAACATACACAGACAATAATATCCTTTGATTGATCCTCTAGAAATATCAATTGAAGTTTCATTTACTCTATGAAGCTTTTCCTAAATAGACTTTTAAAGTCCCTCCCTTTTGTCACTTCTATGCCTAAAATATATTTTTGCTTTTGGATGTGTCCTTTTTAGAAATCTACTTATGTGGCCATTGTAATGGCCATAGATTATGACTACAATCTTCTTGACAATAAGGATTATACTTTATTCACCATTATATATGACGAATGTATTACTTAACATCTTGTGGACACATCAAAGATGTTTATGAAACTGAAATAATGAGCCATTTCATCAGATAGCCCAACATCTCTAAAGAGCTTATATTCCAGACAGCTTTCATATCACTATGACAAAAATACCTGACAAGGACAATTTAGAGGAAGAAAGTTTATTTGAGACTCACAGTTTCAGGAATTTCAGTCCATAGATGGCCAACTCCATTGCTCTGGGCTCAAGGAGAAGCAGCATGCCATGGGTGATGGGACCAGGGGGAGGAGTGCTGCTCCCCTCTGGGAAGCAAGGAAGGAGAGGGTATGTGTGACCGGGAAGATGCACCCTTCCAAGGCATGCCCCTAGTGACCACCTTCACCAGCCATGCCTCATCTGCCTACATTTACTACCCAGTTATTCCATTCAAACAAGGATGGACTGTATAGACTACATCTCTCACCTTCTAATAATATTACTTCTGAATATTATTGCATTAGCAGTAGCTTTGAGATCCACCTCATATCCAAACCATAATAGCTTATAATCTGTTGAGGATTCACTATGCATCAGTCATGCAACTAGCATTCATTAAGCTTTATTTTATTTAGCCTAACAATAATTCTAGGTTATTGAGACATGCACTGGGTATCTCTCCTCATTAATTTCATTATCTGAAGGAAACCATTTCTCATTCTCCCAGCAGGTAGATCATTATAGGCCTTTAGGTACTAATTAAATGGATTATTTTCTTAAGAAGTAATTGAATGAATAGTGGAGACAACACAGCTTGCATTCAAGGTTTTAACTACAACTTTTTTTTTTAAATCAGCTTCATTATTTAAAATATTTTGAAAAAAATTATCACATTTATATATCATTTTCCATTTGAAGAATCGCCAAGTTTAATGGACCTCAATGGATAAGTGAAACAGGGCAGAAAGAACCACTACCTTGTTTCATATGGTAACTTAAGATTTCATTATTATTTCACACATATTTCCACCTTCACAAAAGAATTCTCCAGTTATCAATGAGTGACAACATGCCAAGTAATGATGAAAATGTAGAGATGAACCTCAAGACTAATTGCAAGGGGATATTAACTAGATGTTGAAGGAAAATCACAAGTATGAGAAGATATATGGGCCATTATTTATGCCCAAATCACATGATTCCAGGCTCTGTCCCTCTTGACTGGAACATTCACATCTCTTCTTGTTGCCAGTGATTTTCTATGATCTCCAAATAATAATATTAAATATGTGAACCTAGCTTATCAATACATTAAAAATAATAATAAAACCCGACATTTCTTTCTTAAGAAGTCCATCCACAACCCCCGCCCCCGCCCCCGCTGACCTTTCTTCAGTTGTTGCAGAAATAGGAATTAAAGCCATTCCTTTTCATTTGGGTCCATGTCCAGCCTTAAGAACATGGACCGCAGATCCAGCTGCATTTGCCAAAGGCCCAAAACCCGTGAGGCTAGTCAATCAATTACCAACCACTTGGCTTTTTTGCAGAAATACACAAAACGTGTAGAATCGCTTAATTTTATCCCCTCCTAACCTCTTCACATGGAAATTGGCTGCTCGGGCGAATGTTGTTTTTCACCGCGGCCATGTGTCCGGGGCGATTAACACTCGCTTGACAAAACCCCTTCTCGGGCCATTTGGGAGTTGCACGCGTTCACACCCGGAGTTCAGCCTGGTGCGCCTTCACGCGCAGCCTTTTTGTTTACGTGGGGAGAGAGGGGCAGATAGGGTGCAAACTTCTAAATATTCAGCAGGCCGCAAGGGCTATATAAAGCCAGGGGGTCGGACCTGGTGGAAGCTGCCAGGATTGCCCACGATTTGGCAGCTGCCTTCTCCGGATCCGCGCTGCGCCATGGAAACTGCGGAGAGCGCGGAGAACGCAGAGAGCGCAGCCTGCGAGCGCGCGCGCCACCACCGCCTGCTGCCAGCCGTCCCTGACGTCCAGACGCGACGTGGGGCCGAGGACTCCGGGTATCACTCCCCGGCGCGGCCCTGAACTCTCTTCCTAGTCCTTCCCTCCTCCTCTTCCCAGATCCTACCCTCCGCCCTCGGTCCAGACACCAGGTGCCAGCGGTTGGCTGAGGTGTTTTCTCCCGAAGTGTGGTTCGGTCTCACGTTTCCTTTGCGCTGCTTGTGCTTCCCATTCAGCAGATCCGCAGTCTTTTGGAGACCTTGGGTTAAAGCCAGAGGCGAGAAAGAGGAAGGGACGCTGCACTATGCAGCGGAGACGGTGAGTGAACCCTGGGTGGCGGGTTGCCCCTTCTAGGATGCAGAGACGGGGTTGGAGACGTAGGACCTGAAGGACACTTGTCCTCCGTCTGCACCCTCGCTTAAGATCGCGCCTGTCTGTGGCCCGGCCAATGTTGAGGAAGGCGAGTGTATTCTCCAGTGTCGGGCCACAGGGATCCTGCCAGGAGCCCGGCTGCTGAGAAACTGGGGGTGAGGTGGGGGGTCACATTTCCTGCAAGCTTGAGAGACTCTGTGGCGTGCCCATTTCCATTTTTGAGATGGAGGTGGTGGTAACTGCGAATCATCTCCTTTCGTCCCCAGATACCCAATGGTCCAGGAATGATTCAAGCCTCAGGAAAGCTTTTCCAGTACACACACCCAGTCAGGTAAGTGACAGGCCCTACTGAAGATTTCCTGCTTTTCCATCCCCAAGGAGAGGCTGGAGGCTTCACGCAGCTCAGCTAGGCAGCTGATCCTGTAGTTTTTCTTTCTTGGAAAATCTATCTTTAAGGTTACTCTGTTCATCCCACTCGCAGAGGTGGGTTACTCATCTAACTGAAAAATGTAGGAGTGCTCGCCCCCACCTGAAAGAACAGTTAAATCGGTGCATACTCAGTAAATGCTTAAGGAATATGTTAGAAAAAGACAACATGTATTGTATAGGAAAAGTAGAATGGTGACATATTGTGCCTAAAAATGGTTTTCGCTTTTGTTTTGTTTGTGATCCCAAAGGGTTGGAATGAAATTGACTTCATACCAGACAGAAGTGAGTGGTAGGTTATTCTCTTGCAAACCAGAAGCAAGAATGGAGTTAATGATTGCAATTTCACAAAAAATCAAGCTTGACACATGAGAGAAAATGAAAATGTAACAAAAAAATCCTAAAGATTACTAAGGGTAATCCTAAAAGAGCTTAAAAATTATTTAACATAACAAGGAGAAACTATTTACTATTTCTTGCCCCTGGAAGTGGGCCTTTTTTGTAAGATTCTTTGTAGCTCTTATTCAGACTAAAGGTTAATAATTATGCCATTTTCCTGCATCAGAGAGCTGTTAAAAGAAGAGCTGTATGATGTTTGTAAAGGATGTATGTGTTTATAGATAGCACATAATAATTAATACATGCTGATTAATTTTCTGCAGTTGTTGAAGAACATAGGAAAAAATGACAGCACCTTGTAAACGTCCTAATGGAGTTTATTTTGGTCAGTTTTACAGGTGCAAAGAGGGCATGAAGTGCCTAAGTGAGGCTCAGGGAGGTGTGCATCACAGGTTGTGACTGCCTGAAGTCTTGAAGAAGTTAACCAGATGGATGGGGAGGTGGGGGCAGAATGGAATTTGGGTGTGTGAAGCTGTGGTCATTCCAGCAGGGAAGCCATAGGCCAGAGCTTGTACACCTTGATACAGAGCTTTGTTAAGATCTCATAGGTTTATTCTATAGATGAATTTGCTTATTACTCAAGGTATTTAACCATAGAGTGTTGTGGTCAGATTTATGTTTCCAAAAAAAAAAAAAATCACTAAGGAAATTATATGTAATTTAGAACACCAAAAGTAATTGGAAGCTATTGAAATTGTTCAGGTAAGAAATGATGATAAGCTTTTCTAAGACATTGGAAGTGAGGATGGGTCTGGGTGAATTTGGAAAATACTTAGGTGACAAAGTTTGGCTTTAAGATATATTGGATATGATAGGAGAAGCAGTGGTAAAAAGCCAAAATTCCTCCCAAGTTTCTGATGACAAGGTGAGTCTTGCACTAAGAAAAAAAAAAAAGAAAGAAATAAGAAAGAAGTTAGTGCTTAAAACAGATTTGGAGTGCAAGGTAATGCATCCAACTTTCCATTTGTCATATTTAAATGCTTATGGGGCAATAAAATAGAGATATCAGGTAGAGAGCTACATATATGTTAAAATCTTAAGTATAAGCTTGGGAGTCTATGGTAAATCAAGGGTTGGGGAATTCATGACAGTGAGTACTCAGCTCATCCTGGGTAATCGAGGGGTGGGAACTGATCATTCTCAATGAAGCTTTGGGGGAAGGCCTGTATCTCACCAGTATATAAAGAGAAGTCCACAAAGGAGTAAGAAGAATCAGAAGAGGGAGTAATTCAGTAAAATATGGAGTCCCTGGAAGAAAAAATAGTCCACAATGGGAAATTCTGGGCAGAGTATGATGATAACAACTAACCAGCATTTGTTAGGTTTGGCAATTCCAATTAAATATTGGAAAGTAAACTGTTGTCTTCATAAGCAATTACTTTCTTTTACAATTTAAATATGCTTCTCTTAAGTTTATTTTATTTTTATTAATTTATATCTTGACTACTATTTATCTTTTCACTCAATTGCAAATTCCTGAGAGTAGGGGTCATGATTTATTCATCTTTGATATATGAATTATGTTGGCATTTTAAGGAATCACCCCAATATTTATTGAATGAATAACCCATAGTTACATATTTAAGCATCAAAATTATAAACGTTAAAAATGTTTTGCTAGAAACATATATAAACATCATTGTCTTTTTTCCCACAATTTAAAATTGAGAATACTGAATATAATATAATCCTTTGTTTTTTAGAATCACTCAGTTATACACAGGGCTATTCATCCTAAACCAAAATAACTGCTCTAGTCAGTAATTCAGCCTTATCTCTTCTCCTTTTGTGCTTGGATAAAACACAATAGAAAGCCAAGTGGTAATATTAACACTTGCCAGATATTAAAAATTCTGAGATAGTGGTGCTTACAGGCAAATTATTTGTTTGAAACCTATATCATTTCTCAATATCTCAGTATAGTGTTCCAAATTGATTGGGAAATGAGAAGAGATGGTTTCAAGACTGTGTCAAAGGTAGCCTTTCTATGTCTCAAGTTGTGAATGCATAGACCAACTTTTAAAAATATTGGTTATGATACTTTCTAAATATGTATTGGCTACATCTATTACTAATAGTTAAACCTGTGAGTTTTAAACAAGGCAGTAGATGATGGACACCTTGCTTAAGGTGCATAAAATTTGTCATTTTTATAAAGTTGATTATCACTGGAATTGGTATTGTAGTGGTAGAATTCATTTTTTTCCCCTTAAGGAATGTAGAAACTAGAAGTAAGCTAAATATTGATTTTATGCTTATTCAGGGTTTACATAAATTTGTTTGATCTATTTTATAGTTTGGATAGATATTTAAAATAATTAGCCATTAATTATTGGCAAATAGACTCTATGAAAACTGTGATAGTAGCATTTTAAAACTATCTTAAGGCTGTACCTAAATGCATACATCTATTGCAAAGGGTATAGTGCTCTTGAAATTTGGTGTTTTCATAAGTATGAGGATTCTGAATGTGAACAAAATAAAGCATACTATGTTGTCTGCTTCTTTCAGGCTATTTTGGCCAAAATCAAAGTGTTATGATTACTTATATCAAGAAGCAGAAGCTCTTCTGAAAATTTTTCCAATTCAAGCGACAATTTCATTTTATGAAGATTCCGATAGTGAAGATGAAATTGAGCAGCTGACCTGTGAAAATTAATCTAATTAGTTACTTTTGATGATATTCAAAGCTCATGGGCTTTGGTGTATAAATGTATCATAATCTTTTAAACTAATTTATTTGTATATAATTTATTAATAAAAGGAAATATTATATAAATACTATGGCAGTATTGACTTTTTTATCCCTTCATTAGAATTAAATGTTGAAATTTAAAATAAATGCCATTTACAAATGTCTTGATTATATTATAACTATTTGGGGCTTACAGAGATATTTTCAGTCTTTTCATTAAATTACACATTTACCTGTATGTATAATTTTGCAAAGAATGACAATATGTAATCTCTGAATACTAGATATTGTAACATCTAGTATTTTGTACTGACCTCACTGGGATAACATTATTTTATTAGATAATGAAGAATATCACTTTGTTACCAAGCACACATTTATTATTATGTGTCTGCTAGCAGATAGTGAAAAATACTTTAAAATCATTATTCTATAATTGGAAAGGAAGTCAGTAGTAGGGCTCTGAAACTTTTAGGAATTATGAAGAAATAACGATAATTATTCTAGTAGTAAAATAGTTTGGGGTGTCCAATATTTATTGTACTACATTAAGGGATAGTTATAATTAAAACAAACTGTTTAAATGGGAATGATTTACATAAAACCTAAAAAAAGTGGAGACTAAAGACCAGAATGGAAAAGTATTGATCTTTTTTTTTCTTTTTGTCCAAAGGGGAGCTATTTGGTAGATATGAAACGTTATTCACATTATCAATTTTCTTAATGAGAGAGAAAATAGGAGAAATTTGCCGGATTACGGTAATATAGTAAACTGTGGTCAAGAAGTCCTTTTTAGTTCATACCAAATCTCACAATAAACAATGTAATTACAAGTAAACATATCTCTGTAATATTCCAGGATGATAGCAGGTAAAGGCGAAGATCAGAGGTAGTTGTGAGATTCTCCTTACTGTACAGCCTGGTGTTTCAAAGGAGAGAATTTCAAAGAAATCAGATGCTGTAATAGTGTTATTTTAGTCCATATTTCAGGTAATGCAATCGTACCGCTTATCAACGAACAGACAGTGATGTTCTGGGTTAAAAAGACTCTGCAAGAATATATTCTCGGATTCGATCAGCACCAGGGCTGAGGAACAGCTTCACTCTCTGATCTTTCCGCGAAATAGCTGTCACCTCCATCCAGTGCTGAAGTTTAGTCGGCCGGACCCACTGAGCATGCGTACTTTTCCCCTCTTGCCGCCCCGCCGGCGCTCGCTCCATTGGCTCCGCCCTCCGCTAACGTTCTGCGTCATGGCGTGCTTCACCCCTGGAGACCCCGGAAGTGGGTCGGGGGCTCGGCCTCTGCCCGGCCGCAGAGCCGGAGCGGGAGAATCTGGTCTGAGAGGGGTCCAGCCGAATGAGCGACTCCGGGCAGAGCCCGGGCCAGGGATCCAGGATGCTTAACGTCCCTTCTCAGTCTTTCCCGGCCCCCAGCTCTCAGCAGCGCGTCGCCTCAGGGGGGCGTAGCAAGGTAAGCCAGTGACACTTGGTGGCGCCCAGAGCTCGCCTCCCGCCTGCGTTTCGCTCTTCAGTACAGTCTGTTTTGCCCTCACCGCCTGTCCGCCTCTGTAGCCTTCGTTCCCTTCAGCCCTTGCTGGTCTTCAATCCTGGAACTCTCCTTCCCTTCCTCTCACTTGCTAGCCCTTCTTTCCCGCTGTTAGTCCCCTTCCTTTAGGTCCTTTCCCCTGGATTAATTTCAGATCTCTGGGACAGGACCGCTCACCATGCTTGCCTTATTTTGGGTACTTAATATTGTCTTCCCTCCCTTCAACCTGTCCTCTCTGATCTCTTCTTCATTCTCCGAAGGAGTTGTGAATGTTGTGGGTTCTCTTGCAGAAGGGAAGGACTAAACAGTGGCGACTAGAGACAGTCTGCAACGGTGGGGATTTTTGGAGCTAGGGAATATTTGAGAAGCTAAGACTAATGTCCACAAACCTCCATTCAGGTTTATGGACACTTCTCTCCAAATCATACTGCCTTTCTCTCAGGTATCTGATTGTTTCAACATGCCTTTTGTACTGATATCACTTGCTGACTTCGGAGCTAATGTAACCAATGCTAGAGTATTTGTTAAGCATAGTTACGTTTAGCAACAGGTGGGATGCAAATACATTTTATATTTGCAAAATACAGTAAAAAGTGTGACCCCTGTTCACTTAAACCTGAATGCTGCTTGCTTCTCTTATTTGCTAATGCTTTGTTCTGTAGCCACTTCCTCATGTTTTGTTTTTGAGAATTCCAACTATTTAGGCTACTCCTTTTTCTTTTCATTTCTGGACTCTTGAGTCTTAGCATCATTTAGGACTTTCACCGACTTTCCTTATTTTTATCTAGTTATACCTGAAATTCTGATTTAAGACTAAAACATGGGTTCAGGAATCTGTATTTTTCGCGTGCTTCTCAGAGGTCTGTATCCCCAATTGTAATACCAATACTGAGATTTATTAAATGCTTCATGGCCATATATGTTTTGAGTGTTTTTCCTGTATTACCTTGTTTAATCTTCATAACGACACTTGAAATGGAAGCTTTCAGTATTTCCATTTCACAGAAAGGAAAATGGTTAAAAAATGTTGCCTTGGAGCATATAATCTTGTGATGTGATTTTGTCTGTGATATTTCATTTATTGCTCTGTACGTCTATTTACAGCCACCCAATCATGTGTCCCTTCCTCCCTTGACCTCTTTCTCTCCTTAAACTAAATACTCACTGGATTATAGTGTAGCCTTTCCAGAATTAGATTATGAGTTGTGGCCCCTCTCCACTAAAACTTCCATCCTTGTTCTCAACATCCATCTAAAGGAAAAGCTTAGAGACAAAGACAAAAAGTTACACAGAGGATGATGGCAAATGTGAGTCTTTGAATCCATAAAGAAAACAAATAATATTATTGTGCAATTCAAAATAAATTAAGATTCTTTCTTTTCTTTCTTTTTTTTTTTTTTTTTTTTGGTGTGTGTGTGAAACAAGATAATCTTGACCATGTTGGAAACTGACTTTGGATGAGACAAATATAGATTGAAGGAAATGAAACCTAGTTGGTGACATTGTATATCATAATTGTTAAAAGTGTAGATATTGAAGTGAGAAAAACATGGATTCTTTTCCCAAATCCATCACTTAATCTCTGAATTTGTTTCCATGGGTATAACTGAAAATAACCAATTTTATCGGATTATTCATAGGATTAAGTAAGATAATGTTTTTTCTTAGCACAGCTTCGGTAAGCACTCAGTAAAGGTTGTTTACCCTAGGGTTTTATTCAAACCTCACAAATTTGAATTTGACATAGAGAATGCATTCAGTATGTGATGGCTATTATTATTTCTACTAATAACTCATAAACCAGTATTTATATACTACTTAGTAGAGATGTGATCTCTGATTTCAAGTAGTCTCATAGGTGGCAAAGATTAATAAACAGTCATATATAATACCATAAATACTACAGTAGTGTGTTATGACCAAAAAGTAGCCTGAATCAGAGAAGCCTTCCAGAGGCTTCTGGGGGGTCGGGGTGGGGCAAATCTAGGAAGAAAAAGCAACACTTGAGAGTGAGTACTTGATAGTAATCAAGGAATCAATTCCCATTTGGCTAAAGCATATAATGGAAAGAAATGAAAATTAAATCATTGATCTTTTGAAACAAATTATGACCATATTATGAAGGATCTGGTAAAGCACTAGGGAATTTGGAGACATTATTATAAGGTAACATGAGGAGCTGCTGAAGGAGGGAGGGTACATAATTTGACTTGCATTTCTAAAAATTAACTACCCTGGGGATTATGGAATGGAGAGAGACCAGTGGTTTTGGTTTGGGAGAGGAAAAAATCATTTCAAATGAATAAATTATAAGATTGGGATCAAGAAACCTGAAGAATTTCACTGACAGTCAGAATGGGACAATATAGATTTAAAATTTAGGGTGAAATGTGAAATTGGAAATGTACCACAGATCTATTAATTTGTTTATTTTGGGGGTAAATCGGTACATGAAATAAGTATGATTCAGGAAAGTGAGGTGTAAAAACTTGAAGGTGCCTGCTTTTGCATTAAACATTTTTTATGTTACTATGTTACATACTAAATATAAATAGTAGCCATGTTATAGAAAAATTTTCACTAGGTTGTTTTAACAGATTGAAATATTAATAACATTTCTATATATTACTCAATACTCAAGCCTGGATAATTGGTAAAGAACAGGGATTGATTTGTTGCAGTTTTGGAGACTGAAAAGTCTAAGGTCAAGGGCCTGCATCTAGAAAGAGCCTTTGGTGGAACATTGTGGAAGTCATGGAGAGTAAGAGAGCAGCCTTAAGCCATCCTTTTTTTTTTTTTTTGGTAGAGTTTATTTTGACATATTTATACAAACATGGAGTATGTCTTATTCTAGTTAGGATCCCAGTTTTGTGGATGTAATGATGTGGAGATTCACTGTGATGTATTCATATATGTACATAGGAAAAAAATGTCAGGTTCATTCCACTGTCTTTCCTTTCCCCGCTCCCTTCCCTTCATAGCCCTTTGTCTAATCCCCTGTATTTCTATTCTTTCCCTCCCCTCCTTGTTGTGTGCTATCATCCACATATCAGAGAGAACCTTCAAACTTTGATTTTTTGGGATTGACTTATTTCATGTAGCCTGATGGTCTCCAGATCTATACATTTACCAGCAAATGTCGTAAAGTCATTCTTTTTTATGGCTGAGTATTATTCCATTGTGTACAGATGATCACATTTTCTTTATCCATTCATCTGTTGAAGGGCATCTACTTTGGTTCCATAGTTTAGCTATTGTAAATTGAACTGCTATAAGTATTGATGTAACTGTGTCACCATATATTTGTTGGTCATTTGTATTTCTTCTGTGAAGTGTCTGTTCAGTTCCTTTTCCCATTTATTGATTGGGTCAATTGTTTTCTTGGTGGTGTTTTTGAGTTCTTCATATATCCTGGAGATTAATGCTCTGAGGTGCAGATGGCAAAGATTTTCTCCCATTCTGTGGGCTCTCTCTTTATTCTCTTGATTGTTTCCTTTAATGTGAAGAAGGTTTTTAGTTTGATACTATCGCATTTATTGATTCTTGATTTTACTTCTTGCGCTTTAAGAGTCTTGTTGAGTCTGTTAGTTCCTGAGCCAACATGATCGAATGTTGGGCCTACATTTGCTTCTAGTAGACACAGAGTTTCTCTTCTAATACCTAGATCCTTGAATTGAGTTTTGTTCAGGGTAAGAGACAGAAGTTAAGATTTTCTTCTGCTACATATGGATTTCCAATTTTCCCAGCACATTTGTTGAAGAGGCTATCTTTTCTCCAATATATGTTTATGGCACCTTTGTCTAGTATAAGATAACTATATTTAGGTGAGTTTGTTTCTGTATCTCCTATTTGTTCCATTGATTTTCATGTCTGTTTTGCTGCCAGTACCATGCTATTTTTGTTACTATAGCGCTGTAGTATAATTTAAGGTCTGGTATTGTTATGCCTCCTACTTAAGCCTTTTTATAATCAGCATTAATGCATTTATGAGGTGAAGCCCCTATGAACTTTATAAAACCACTCAAAGGCCACAACTTCCTATCCAGTTGCCTTGGGGATTAATTTTACACATGTGCTTTTTGGGGAACACATTCAGACCATAGCAGCTTTTCATCTAAAAGACGTTAAAGTGTATTTTTAAAAACCAAACCAAACCCCAGAATATACTGTTAGTAAATCCTGAAATCAGGTGTTGGCAGATGTTTTCTTCAAAGGACCTAATGGTAAGTATAGTAGTCTACTCTTATTCATGATTTTGTGTTCTGTGGTTTCAGTCACTCACAGTCAACTCTAGTCTGAAAATATTAAATGGAAAATGGCAGAAATAAACAATTCATAAATTTTAGATTTCATGCTGTTTTAAGTATTATGAGGAAATCTCGTGCAGTCCCCTTCCATCCTGCCTAGCATATGAAACATTTCTTTGTCTAGCAAGTCTAAACCATATGGGCAACACACCTGTCAATCATTTAGAAGCCATTTCTTCGTTATCAGAATGACTATTGCATATTGTAATTCTTATCTTCAAGTAACATTATTTTACTTAATACCGGCCCCAAGTGCAAGAGTAGTGATGCTAACAATTTGGGTATGCCAGAGAAACCATAAAGTGCTTCCATTAAGTGAAGAGGTTAAAGTTTTTCATCTTAAGGATTAAAAAACAAATTGTATGCTTAGGTTGCTAAGATCTGTAGCAAGAATGAGCTCCTGTCTGTGAAACTGTAAAGAAGGAAAAAGAAATTTATATATAGGAAACAGCTAGCATATATAGGGTTTGCTGCTATCCTTGGTTTCAGGTGTTCACTGAGGATCTTGGAACATATCTCCCACAAATATCAAGAAACTACAATATTTTAGGCTTTGAGAGCCTCATTAGTTTTCAGTCATTTCACTATCACCACCATGTGTGAAAACTAGTCTTAGCTCAGGGCTATGTAGAAATCTGTCAGGGTTGGCCAGGGGTTGGCCTTTTCTACGTGTGATTATTTTCCATTGTTTGATAAACTTTCTCACTGGATTCTTAAAAAGCATTTTTAATGCAAAGTTATTCCAGTTTTTCTGTGTGTAGTGATAATTCAAAGAAAGTCAGTGATAGCCAATCATTTGTGTATCTTTTCTTTCCTCAAATCTCTGTATATTTAGGGGGAAGAAATTTTGGTTGAGACTGGCTGTTCTAACATAATCAGTGACAGAGCCAGGACAAGGACATGTTTTCTGACTTTGGATTGAATATTTTTCCTGTTATATTGTGATACCATTATGATGAAAATTCATAGCCCAGATATTTTAAATAATTTTATATTTATAATTCTAATGTAGCAAAAACAATGTTGATGCCTCCTAAAGCTAGATTTGTAGAATTGTTAGATTTTCATTTTTATCTTTTTTTAATGAGAATAAAAGTAATGTAGTATTCTGAAGACAAGTCTCAGGACAAAGGGAAAGCAATTAACTTGAAGATTCCAAATTTAATTCAACCTTTTTCCTTTTCTAGGTACCTTTAAAACAAGGCAGAAGTCTTATGGATTGGATTCGACTGTCCAAAAGTGGAAAGGACCTAACAGGATTAAAAGGCAGGTTAATTGACGTAACTGAAGAAGAACTTAAGAAACATAACAAAAAAGAAGATTGTTGGATATGCATAAGAGGTAGGTGGTAGTTATTAAATAACTTAAAAAATGTGCTGGATTTTCCTTTTGTTATATCATACATAGTCTTATAATTTGGTGATCAGATTCAGAATTAGAAAACAAAAACAAAAATATGCCCATACTGGACAATAAATAATATTGTTCTGGCCTTGGACAGTGTTCTTTCTTCATGTAACTGTTTACATTTTGATGCAGAAAGTTTCTGAAATGAAACTCCCCCCCCCCCCCCCCCCCCCCCCGCTCACATCCCCATATTCTGTTCCCTTTAAAAGGAAACAAGTGTTGGCCAGGCAGTTTAATGCCAAAGATAAAATTATTCAGTAGCACACAGTTTATACAGTCTCAGAGACTCTAAAGGAAATCAGAAGGCCTACATTAAAGCCAAATATTTAGTTCTCGTTTACAGCAGATTTTATTACTTAATGTATGTGGCAATATTAGTTGCCTGTTTTTTCTAGCTCCTAGTAACTTAGAAGCTCCAAAATAGTTGAAGAAATGAGCTGAGAGGTGTAGCTGATGAAAGCAGAACTCATGGTAACCAACAATCTGGCATCTAGGCGAGACAAAAGTATAGTAATAGATACAGTGAACCTGTACATCCAGTCTCCACAGTGATGTTCTTGAGACAGTCAGACATACTAAACATCAACTGTTTTATTCAGATTTTTCACTGTTGTGACTAAAGGATTGGATCAGAATAATTTTAGGAGAGGAAAAGTTTATTTGAGGGCTCATGGTTTCAGAGGTCCTAGTCCATAGAAGGCTGGCTCCATTCCTAGGAATTTGAGATAAGGCTGAGCATCACAGTGGAAGAGTGTGGCAGAGGGAAGCAGCTTACATCATGATCCACTGAGTGATGTGGACCATGAGTGGTAATGGAAGGCTGGTAGGGTATGGCTGGAGGAGGTGAGAATTAGGGAGTGGCTTTGGGGTATGTTACCCCAAAGGGTCTCTTAACCCAGTCATTTCCCCTCTGAACCTTCTTGCATTGTCTTATGTGAACTTTAGGGGGACACTTTACATCCAAACCATAACACTACTAATACCCTCTGTTTAAAGGGGAAGGCTTACCAATAATTTCTAATGTAATCCCAGATGAAAGTAAAAGAAAATATATGACTAAATGTAAGTGCCCTTTTCTTCATAGCTGTTATAATTTTTAAAAATTGTGGGGGTTCTGTTGAGCAAGTTGCCTTTTTCATGAATTCCCTTACAATTTACCATAGGTTTTTATTTTCACGTTTTTTTTCATTCTGTGAAGTATGTTATCACTTATCCATTTGACTCTTAGGCTTCCAAAACTTCATTGCCGTCATTTCATTTTCTGACTTCTATGTCTCTGTGGATTTACATCTTATTTATCCCTAATATTTATTTTAGAAAGTTTTCAGGAGTATGGGAAATAAATGAATGCTTTTAAATCCAGAAGTCCTAAGATAGTCTACCACCCAGTAACTTTCACAAATGTACCTTTTAGTTATTTTTCTTTAAAATTACTTTAAATTCTTGAGAAATCCATTTATTTTTCATTAGTTTCTTTTCCTTATGTTTCCATTGAAATTGGCAAAAGTTATACTGTTTTTCTAAAATAACATGCAGAGTTATATTTAGTTATAGCTGATTAGCTTCTATTGGACCAACACTCCAGCAACCTCAGGACAAAATATAAAAAGAAAAATTTATCTAAAGACCTGGTGAGCAACCGAAAGTGGACAGAAACTAGAGGACAAGGGCCATTTGTATTTAGTAGAAGGGAATGTCCCTGGGTAAGTTTCCTGTTTCTTATGGCGTTTAATTAGAGGTTAAGTCTGAGTGTTAATGCCATGAAATGTAGATAAAACTCAGATGGCTACTGGCTTAAAGAACTAGAAGACAGAGATTGGGGTATTTGCAATAAGTAGAAAGTGAAGGAGAAAATTCAAAGAAAGAAGTATCCAGAGAAGAATATAAACTATTTCTTGTATATATGACAGACTATAAGTAGCCCCAAAGCTAAAACATTGAAGAAAGCTTTAAATTTTCAATTTCCCAAATGGGAAAGAATTTGAGTTTGGGTCTAGTCAGTTGCCTACTAAAACAGAATTTGTTAGGAATATAACAGAATCTAGAGTTTCTTCTACCTTATCCAAAGTTACTAAACACATTGAAGAGAAAAGGCAAACTGGAGATGATCCAGGTTTTTGAATTTAATTCACAAGAATTTTAAAGTACGTATTATAAGTATACAAAGAAGTAAAAGAATGTATGTATAAAATGAATAAATAGGATATCTCAGAGAAATAGCAATTATAAAAAATGAACATCTAGAACCAAAAATTAGCATATATGAAATTTTTTTACAAATTTGATATTTGGTTTTATAGTAGTTTGGAGGTGATATAAGGAAGATTTAGTGAACATGCAGATAGATAAGTAGGATTATCCAATCTGAAGAACAGAGAGGAACACAATTAGACAGTCTCAGAGACTTATCAGAGAAGATAAAAATGTCTAATATATATGTATAGAATTCCAGAAGGAGGAAAAGAATGAGAAAAATTTTGAAGAATAGAGGCGAAATATTTCACAAATTTGAAGAAATACATAAAATTGTGAATTTAGAAGCTTAGCAAATCCAAACATGGTCAATAGAAAGCAGACCACATCTAGGCACATCCATTTGCTGAAAGTCAAAGATAAAGAGAAAATCTTGAAAGTAGTCAGAGAAAACATACCAAGAAACAATTAAATGACTGCTGAGGGAAAAATATGCTACCATCAACTCTGAATTTTATGTTAACAAAGATACAGAATTCTTTCTGAGGCTAAATTGAAATAAGAACTTTTTAAACTGAGAATTTATTACCAGCTAACTTGCACTATAAGAAATGCTAAAAGGAGTTCATCAGTTCGAAAGATAGTGATTTCTGATGACAGCTCAAGAAGTCAGGAAATGGTATTTGTTATGGTTTGGATGTGAGATGTCCCCCAAAAGCTCACATGTGAAACAGTACAAGAAAATTCAGAAGAGAAAGGATCAGGTTTTAAGAGTCTTAACCCAAGCAGTGATTTAATCCCATGATAGTGATTAACAGAGTGGTAACTGAAGTGGTATGGTGTGGCTGGAGGAGGTGGGAATTGAGGCATAGCTTTGGGTATATATTTGTATCTGGCCAGTGGAGTCTCTCTCTGCTTTCTGATCGTTATATGAGCTGGTTCCCTTTGCCACACTCTTCGGCCATGTTGTTAACGTCTGTCTTATCTCAAGCCCTGAGGAATGGAGCCAGCTATCTATGAATTGAGACCTCTGAAACCATGAGCCCTCAAATAAACTCTTCCTTCTCAACAGTTGTGCTTGGTGGGGTCATTTCATCTCAGCAATGAAAGAGTTGACTAAAAAAGCCTTTATGTAAGAGAAAAGATTACATTTTACTTTCTTCACTATTAAAGAATACATGACTGTTTAAAGCAAAAGTTATAAAATTGTATTGTAGACTTACATAAGAAGCAGAAGTCACCAGGACAGGGAAGATATTTAGCAAAGAAATTTAAGAGGGAAAAAATAGAATAAAGTTAGTTTAGTGATAAATTTTCAGTATAATTTTTTGATACCTGTGTAAAAGTGAATTCTGTAAATAATGATATGGGTGGGTTTAAGAGAAGAAAGAATTTTTGGGCTCTGGTTTGTCTTTAGAACTCTGCAAGGGGTCTGCAAGAGGCATTGCTGGCTAGTTCCTGAATGGTAATGATTCATGTCTGGGGAAATTGGGCAAAACGTATTTTTTCCATATTGCAGAATAAAGCCCTGCTGCCTGATGTCAAAAAAAAAAAAAAAAAAAGAATAGGCAATAGGGCTGAAGTTGTGGCTCAGTGGTATAGCGCTTGCGTAGCATGTGTGAGGCACTGGGTTCAATCTTCAGCACACATAAAATAAATAAGTAAATAAATAAAGGCATTGTATTCATCTACAACTAAAAAAAAAGAATAGAGGATAGAGAGCAGTAAACATGAATTTACACATGAAGAGGTATAATGTTAATTCATAAGTAAGCAAGTAAAAGTTATGGATATATACTGTAATTTTTAAAACAGTTATTAAAAATAATGCAAAGAGATAAGGCTAAATTAAATTCTATATAAAATTTGTTAACTCAAAATAAGGAAGGGAGAGGAACAGAGACAGAAAATTTAGGGACTAGGGAATTAATAAAAAGGTAGATTCAAATTCATCTATAATAGTTAATTACATGTAAATGGACCAAGCGCTCTAATTAAAAGGTAGAGATTGTCTATGTTGCATGTGTGTCTGTTCATGTTATCAGGACCTCTCTACATAATGTCTATAAGAGATATACTTTAGGGCTGAGGATGTGGCTCAAGTGGTAGCACGCTTGCCTAGCATGCATGAGGCACAGGGTTCGATTCTCAGCACCACATAAAAATAAAATAAAGATGTTGTATCCACCTAAAACTAAAAAAAAAAAAAAAAAAAAAAAAAAAAAAATTAAAGAGGTATACTTTAGAGATACAGATAATTTACAGATTAAGTTGAAAGTTACAGATAAGTTGAAACAAAATGTGTAGAAAAATGTATATTATCTAGACAGGAAGTAAAAGTTTGATTTGACCTTACTGGTTGGATTATATTAATATCAGATAAAAAGTATTACCAAGGACAAGAATTTTAACAAATATGGAAGTTTCGTAATGATGAAAAGAGTTCTTAGTGTTTTTATGTGTCAACAGAGTTTCAAAATATATAAAGCAAACATTAGCAGAATTGAGGGAGAGAATTAAAAATCTGCAGTTATAGTTGTAGATTTTTCTGAGCAATTGTTGTAATTAGATAAATATCAGTAGACATAATGAAAATAATGTGCAATTTCTTTACTGAACACAAGATGGCAAAGTAGTCACAGTACTTACAGAAAAATCAAGCTGTACATTTGAATACAGTGAAATATACCATGATTTTACCTTATGAACATATCTTCTCCCCCCTCATTTATTTTGAAGTCAACAACATGAACAGTGGTGAATAATTTAAATAAATAGGAGTAGTACAATATGGTGACATAATACTTGGTACATATATGATAGACTTAAGATAAATTTTGTTGATGGGATATAATATGGGACTTTAGAGTTAAATATTTGAATTTTAAAACTAAAAATTATTTTTTAATCTGATTACAAAATTACTAATTTTGCTTATAGCAGTGATCCTCAAACTTTTTGGTCTTATGATCCCTTTATTATGTAAAAAATTATCATGGACCCCCAAAGGACTTTGTATGATGATCTTGATTGATATTTGCCTCTTAGAAATTAAAATTAAGAAACCTAAAGAATATTTTAATATTAATTTAAAAATAAAATAAAATTATTATGGTTTGGATCTTGAAAAACTCTTGTTTTAAAAGTATAGTCCCCAGTACAGGGAGGTTCAAAGGTGGGGCTTTTAGGAAGTGATTACATTGAGAGCTATAACCTCATCAGTGGATTAATCCATTTGATAGACTAATAATTTGAATAATAGTTAACTGCTGTACTGGGTGGTAACTATAGGCAGTAGGGCATGAAGTAGGTCTGTGGAGCTGTGGCCAGGACCACATCTGGCCCCCTTCTCTCTCTCTCTGTTTCCCAGGTGCCATGAACTTAACACCTTTCTTCTACCATGCCCTTCCACCAAGATGTTCTACCTCACTTTAGGCCCACAGCAATAGAGTTGGCCATCCATGGATTGAGCCTATGAAACCATGAGTCCCAAATAAACTTTTCCTCCTCTAAGTTGTTCTTGTCAGGTACTATGGTAACAGCAACAAAAAACTGCCTAACACATAAACTCACTATATGTTATCTTTTATAGTACTTATGTTTATGAAAAATAGCTACTTTTTAAATCAGAAAAACAGAATAGTGGTATTATTTTACATTTTGGTAAATATCCATGATGTGTGGCAGTAGATGATAAGTGTATTATCATGTTACCTTCTGCATCCAGTCTTACATCACATGTTTTGTAGTCTCTAGAAAACCCTACATTTGTGGAAGAATGTGAATTTAAAAAGGCATAACATTTTAGTCTCACTGTGAAAAATTTTTTGCCTTGGGCCACCTAAAGTGTCTTGAGCTCCCTCAGGAGTCTCTATACTAACCTGTAAGACTCTCTGACTTACAAAAAAGAACAAAAAAGAAATGAAAAATTATTAATGGGTATGTGGTCTGAACCATGGTGATGTAGTTAATTGTGGTAGCTTCCTCTGTGAGATTGATTAGTAGGTATAAAATGTTTCAGAGTCTTCCATTGGACTGTCTTTAAGCACTGTCTTACAGAGCTAAGTGTGAGATGAAGTTGAAGTATCCTGTAGTCCAGTTCTGACTTTAATCATCTGAGATAGGTGATATGATTTGGGTTCTCAGTGGGAAAAGGCTTTTCCTCTCTATGGAGAGTTGAAGTAGTGATCAAAAAAGAGCTCTCTGAAATTAGTACCTTCATACATTCTGATGAAAATGGAAAAATAGTGTGGCTATTTCTCAAAAGGTTAAATATAGAATACTATATGTGTCAGTCAGCTTTTCATCACTGTGGAAAAATACCTGAGATGAATAACTTATAAGGAAGTAAGCTCATGATTTCAGAGCTTTCAACTCATGATCAGTTGGCTCTATTGCTTTTGAGTCTGTGGCAAGGAAGTATATCATAATGGGACCATGTGGCAGAGGGAACTGCTCTGCTCATAATAGCCAGCAAGCAGAAAAACAAGAAAGGGTCACAGTATCCACTTCAAGGCCACAACTTTAATAACTTCTTTCCACTAGGACTCACTTACTGAAGGTTCCACTATCTGCCAGTAGCACCATGGGCTGGGAACCAAGCTTTCTACACATGGACCTTTGGGGGATATTCTAGATCCAAATTGTAACACTATCTGACCCACCAAGTTTACCCCTAGGATTATATATCAAAGAAAATGAACATGAAAACATAAATGTCTACACAAAAACTATCTGTAGAAACAGCCATGTTCATCCACTGATGAATGTATAAACACAATGTGATATATCCATACTTGAAATATTAACTATTCATAAAAAGGAAAATTACTGATACATGTCATGGATGAACCTTGAGAACATGCTAAGTGAAAGAAGATAGATCTTAAAAGATCACATATTGTATGATTCCATTTATAAGAAGTGTCTAGGGTATACAAATCTATATAGACAGAAGGTTAGTGGTTACCTAGGGCTAGGAGAATGGGAGGAAGTCTTCATGAAGAATATTTATATATTGGTTAAATTGTAATACCAATCATGTGCTCATTTTCCCCTTTATAAAGACTTACTGTTCTTCACAGTATAAAGAGAGTTTCTCCCTTTAAAAGAACTAATGAGTTCCCTATTTTTGTTTGTTTATCTTAATATCTGTTAAGATCAGATAATGAAACCATGATTAGTCTCTTCACATTGGCTGCTAGGAGATTCAAGTCTACATTGTATTAAAAGCTCGTTCACAGCAATACTGTTAGGCAACTGGTATATTTTCCTCTACACATCTTGCTGTGGATTTTAAAAATTTTCACACAGAAATTGACACATACTTATTGGTAAGTATTTTATTGTAAGATACCTGCAGTCTTTATCAGAGATAATTGGGAGCTTAAATTAAAAGCAAATAAATACTAAAAGTTTACCTAAAAAAATTTAGACAGTATTTGTCAAGATGGAAAGAGTACTTTCTGTGTAGAATGGAAATATCAGTTTCTAATGTTTATTTTTAGTTATCATAAAAGTGATATTGATGTTTGTATTCATAATAGCTACCATTCTGACTGGAGTGAGATGAAATCTTAGAGTAGTTTTGATTTCCATTTCTCTGATTGCTAGTGATGATGAACATTTTTTCATATTGATTGATTGATTGTATGTCATCGTCTGAGAAGTGTCAAAAGGTACACTCATACATTGATGGTGGGACTACAGATTGGTGCAGCCAATATGGAAAGTAGTATGGAGATTTCTTGGAAAATTGGGAATGGAACCACCATTTGACCCAGCTATCCCTCTCTTCGGTCTATACCCAAAGGACTTAAAAACAGCATACTATAGGGACACAGCCACATCCATGTTTTTAGCAGCACAATTCACAATAGCTAAACTGTGGAAACATCCTGCATACCCTTCAATCCATGAATGGATAAAAAAAATGTGGTGTATATACACAATGGAATTTTACTCAGCAATAAATGAGAATAAAATCATGGCATTTACAGGTAAAGGGATAGAGTTGGAGAAGATAATGCTAAGTGAAGTTAGCCAATCCACCCCCCAAAAATGCTGAATGTTTCCTCTGATATAAGGAGTGTGATTCATAGTGGGGTAGGGACAGGGAGCATGGGATGAATAGACAAACTCTAGATAGGACAGAGGGATGTGAGGGGAAGGGAGGAGGTGGGGATTAGCAATGATGGTGGAATGTGATGGACATTATTATCCAAAGTACATGTATGAAGACATGAATTGGTGTGAAGATACCTTGTATACAACCAGAGATATGAAAAGTTGTGCTCTATGTGTGTAATAAGAAAAAAAATAAAAAATGATATTGATCCTTGAACTGAGCTTTTAGAAGGGTGGTGAACTCCCAGACACTGGAATTACTCAAATAGACACTGGATGATCTTCTATCTATATGTGGGGTAGAGATGAGTCTTGAGCTGGATGAGAGAGCAAACTAAAAATTGCCTATAAAGATCTTCCAGTGTTCAGACACCATTTTGTGATTGACTTGAAGTAAGAGTTTCGGATAAGACAAACTATCAAGTGATCATTTTAAATGGGAAATTTTTATTCTAAGAACTTATCTGAGAGCTCAGAGTTCTAGACTCACAACACAGAAGACATAATTTACTGTGAAATGTGCTAAGAACAGGTAACACCAATGCATTACCTAAAGAAACTCAGGTTAGCTGTTGTCTTGCATATGTACTTTTAATGTGCTACACCTCTGCTAGAATGAATTAGCTAATTGTATACCCGGAATTCCTAGGGCATTTGAAAATGGTGTATTTAAACATTGGAACATATCTTCCTAATACAGCTGTTGTATTTAATTTAATACATTGCTCTGCTTAGTAGTACTCAAATTAGTCCTTTTCTTGTGTGTACTCTTGGTTAGAGTTTCAAACACACACACACACACACACACACACACACACACAATAGAGTATGAGCATAAAGGAGGGGATGAATGGATGGATGGATAGAGATAGATATCTTCCTCTGCCACTGAAGGTCACCCATGTAAATGATAGTACCAGTTGGTTTGTGATCAGAAGATCTTGGTCAAAGCCCAGTTTTGCACTATCCAGGGTTAGTGTTTCATAAATCAGTTTCTGCCTATTTTTTTCTTATTCTATCATTAGAATTTACATTTTGCAGAAAAATTAGAGCCTAGCATCAATTTGAGTTTATGCTTCTTGGTCCACAAATATTATTCATTTCTATTTAATGGTAATTGGCTGCTGAAATCTGCCACATCTGGGCAATAAGAGATGTAGGAAGAAATTTAAGAATTGTGTCACTGGAAACTTAAGAGAGTTAAGAAATTATTTTCTAAAGATTTGGTGCTAAGAACAGGTAAGAGGCTAGAACATTGTACTCCAGAGATTTATTTAGTAAAAGCTATATATGAACAAAGAGCATAATAAGGCATGATGGGAAAAAGCATAAAATTTTTGTGATATTTTTTTATTTAAGGGTCCAACTTTTTAATTGTTAGGAAATGGTTTTGTAAAGGAAAAAAAAAGGAAGGAGACAAAAGAGGAAGGGAAGAGCCTGTGTATCAGAGGAAATGGACCAGTTCCCTTTTGGAGCTTGGTTTAAGTGTCATAATGAGCAAATTACTAATACTACTAAGTGTGTTTGGATCTAATGTATCTTGAACTGAAATACTGTCTAATAGACTTAATTACTACGGTGAAGGATTTTGTAAGCATTTCTAATTTTGTCTGTCTGAAAAGGATGGGATGTTTTTCAGGTCCACAGGTCCTGGTCTCTCAGAAAAAAAAAGGCAGGATTATGAGGGGCATGAATCTAAGGGTCGATAAGGCAGCAGAGAACATATGTGGGATATTTTAGTCTTTACAGGCTGACACACTATTAAAGCTACCTGAAAAACTGGTTGTGAAACATGACATTTGTCACAGATGATCATGTGTTGTAAAGATCTTGTTCCTGAGAAATTTTAGAGCTCTGGTCAAGACTAGATTGCAGAGAAAGTTTGAAACTTATTTGGAATGCATCCTCTGTTTTAAGAAGCCTACTGGGAATAATTTTAATCTTAATCATTACCATCACATTTGTGTTCTTTGGATTTTGGAGCATTAAACAATGCAAACAAGTTTGATGGAGAAGCAGAAATGTAGTAGGACTCAACTAGTTTTTTTTTTTAACTTCTTTGGAGGACTTCTGAAAGAGATTCTTTTAATTCATTTCCTTTTGTGCTTGCCTTTAGGCAGTTTTATAAAGAACCCTGGACTAATTGGTTATTTTCAAAAATTTAACTGGTGGAAAAGCTTCAGTACTTTTCTCAGGACTGAAATTAGCTTCTTCTTTCCTTTCAGGATAATTATATCACTGGAACATTTTAAGTTATCTGAGGTTTTTTAAATTCATGGCGGTCATCATATGAAAAGAGGCTAATCTTGGATTTTAAAAAAACCAGTTTTTATTACACTTTCAAGGTGTCTTTAGGGCTGGGTTTATGTGCTTTTTACTTATGTACTGTTTATACTTAAAAAGCAGCTCACTTCTTTCAGAAGGTTATTCATTGAGATAGCTGCTTTATTTGTTGCCTGTTTCTCAAAGATAAAAATGTAATTGAATAGATGAATAGATTAAATAAATATTTAGGGAAAAGCTAAAGATTAAAATCTAAACTATAAATCTTTGTTCCTGGACAATTGAAAAGAAGAGTTGTACTTACTTTTCACAGACCGAAGTGGTCACCTGTGTTGAATCAGGTCAGGCATATGGATGAGATCTTGATTCCTCTTTATCTACCAGATACTTCTACCAAGACAATAGAGAATGATAGAATGGAATATTATTGCTGTGTAAACTCTCTGGACATATTTTACTTTCAAAAATTATGTGCACATAAAGAGTTTCATCATTTTGTGTTGGGAGGCAATCCTCTATGAGTATTTGCTTTTTTGTGTATCTTATAAGCAGACATTGACTGTTTTTTTTTCTGGACTATCTTTTCAGGTATGTTTGCATAGTGAGCAAACTTGGATGATAGAGTATCTCCTTCTAGAACAAAGAGCAGGTTTGCTTATGGTTCTATATAATATAGATAATATCTCCCTTTAGAATAAGGACAGGTGTGCCTACTGTCCTTTATAAAAGATTCAAATTCCCGAAGCTCAAGGAGCCTCTCCTGAAGGAACAGGTCTTACTGGGCCATTTTCATAGGAATTGGGATTCAGGGAACTTGTACAAATATTAATATTGCAGTTATTGATGTGAGTGCTAAACATGTTTCCAACCTTCAAGTCTGCCAGGGCCCATGAAACTGGCAGGTAAACTTATTGGCTTGCAAGTATAGTGAAATTTCAGACCCTTTACAGTTCTGAGTTAATAGTTTGTTAAATAAAATGTATTGGAAAAGATTTATTGGAACTTACATGTATTGACTTTACAATATTTAAGAAGTTTATTGAGGATATTATTTCTCCTTGCTTTGATATAGGGTTTGTTTATAATGTCAGCTCATATATGGAGTTTCATCCTGGTGGAGAAGATGAACTGATGAGAGCAGCAGGATCAGATGGTACTGACCTTTTTGATCAGGTAAGATACTGAAAGTAATTGAAGTAAAACAATGGAAGAGTGCTCATGGATGTAGCACTGTGACATTTTTAGGAAGAAAAAAATAGTTGCGTAAATTTCAGATATGTTGACTTGAATCTTGAAATATAGGCAGATGTTCACGGTAGCAGCTGTCCATTTAATTTGTTTTTGTATTAAAACTTTTGAGATGGTTTCAAATCCTTGGCTTACTTGCTGCTTCCCCCTTGGCAAGTATTTACCAAGTCTTGATTATTTTTATAATAATGGTAATTGATTTACAGAAAGCAGTAAAGATTGGAAAAAGGAACATTGAAACCTGCTGCTAACTTGCTGAGTCTCTCACTTTAAGGAAGTCACTTAGCTTCTCTATTCTTAGTCTCTCCTCATTTAGGGATTGTATATACATTCTGCCTGCTCACTGTACTGAATCTGTATATCACATAGAAAGATAGATGAGGCTGATTAAATGATTAGAAAAGTTATTTTTTTCTGAGTGATAGCAAAGATTGTCTATGGGTATCTCAGAAGATACTTAGTTACTTTCTGCCTTATATTTAGGTAAATATTAGCTCTTATACATTAAAAAAGTTACACAGAATATTTTAATTATTCTCAACTGTTATTCTAGCGATCTTTAGAAGGATAGAAATTTGCCTTTGTTTCACATATGTTTTTGTTTGTTTGTATTTCAATGATAATTAGCCATGTTATAGTACTGGAATTTTATCATTCAAGAGACCTGAATTAGATTGGGTTATTTTGTATTGTTTTTTATCAAATATAATTTGGTTTCTGTTCTTCCTATTTTTTAATTTATGTTAATATTTGTTTTTTGACTAGGTTATGGTAAATATAATTTGTTTAATATTTAAAAGTACTAGAATACATCTGCTTAAGTGACAGAATCTCATTTGCTGTCAATGTTCTACCTGGGTTGGAGAAAAGTCATGTTTACATATTGGTTGTAATAGCATTTTCATTGGGAGACTTATTGCTGTCTTAAAGGAAGTTCCCATTGTCATTTGATATTTGTTATTATCTAGCAATGCAAACCAAATAAAAAGGATTAGGAATATTTGCCTTAAAACTTGTCTGTCACATTTTTCTCCTGTATCTGCCTTGATGCTGGATGTACTCTTTCACAATAATAATTTTCAGTGAAATCTAGTCTTATTTCGTGTTATGAGTTTATATGGCCTTTATTTAAGGAAAGCTTTTTGGAAGAAGTTATAAGAACTACTATATCATTAAGTCTGGCTGCTAAACCAATACTGTAGTTACCAAATTGCTACATTCCCCTTGACTTTAATAAGAGCAGTGAAATTTATTTATGACTTTTCACTCACCATGAAAGTAAACAACTTTGTATATTAGAAATTGTGATGAAGCTTCTTGGATCTTTCAATATAAAACTTTTCTTGTGCCAAATATTTGAGTCATACAAAGACTATTAAATAATCTCTTTATTTTCATAATTGTCTCCAGTTTTGATCCTACTCCTGACCTCTTGTCTTGCATTTCCAAATGCCTCATGAGCAATTTGATAACCTGTTGATATTTTGACTCAGTGTGCTCTCAAATGCTATAAACTTTTCTTCTTTCCTATTTTCCCCTCTTTTGTCTTTATAACGGGGACTTGAAGGCACTGAATAATCTTTGCCTTCTCTCATTCTGCCCCAGTATTCAGTCACTGTCCAAATCCAATGATGACTTTAAATCTTATATGTTTTTCTCCCTTCCCATTGCCTTTTTTCATCATCACCTTCTTTAGCCCTACTATTTTAATACTGCTCAGTATCTTCAGTACCAGTTTAGATAACTTGACAGATAGATTAGTTTTCTTTTTCTTTTTAAATACTGTTTTAGTTGTCAGTGCACCTTTATTTTATTTATATGTGGTGCTAAGTATTGAACCTAGTACCTCACACATGCTAGCCAAGTGCTCTATCACTGAGCTACAACCCTAGTCCCTAGATTAGTTTTATTAAAGACCATTGTCTTAGCACCTTGCTCTTCAACTTTTTAGTGGGTCACTACTGACAGTGGAATAAATTTAGTTATTTACCTGGTATTTGACACCCTAAGGAAAATATATCAGGGTAAATAAATATAACAAAAATAAAATATATTAGGGTAAATCAGTTTGCTCTGCTTTGAGCAAACTGAAGTGCCTGCTGTTTTTCACCAATTCTATGCCTTTGCCTCCCTGATTATCTTTTTTTAATGTATTTACTTAAGTTCTACCCCAACCATTTCCTTCAAAGATAGTTTTTTATACATTAGTGGATGCTCCATAAATATTTGACAAATTAAATTTCAATTTATATTAATAAATGAGTGCCCATTATAAGATATTTATATTTGTACACTAATTTTCTGTTTTAGTGTTACTTATATACTCAGGGTGATAAAGATTCTGATATCAACATTTTTGACCTGATATTTTAATGTTTATATAGTATTTTACTGGGTAATATATTATGATTTTCCTTTACTGATCTTTTTACAATTGAATATTTAGATTGTTCCAGCATTTCATTTATTTAAATAATGCTGTGATTGAGTGTTGTGGTATTTGCATCTTTGTGTAAATGCAAATATTTTTTCAAGTAAATTCCTAAATATATGAGTGAAAGACCTATTTATTTTAAGGCTTTTAATACATATTGAGAAGGTGCCAACCAAAAAGATTATTTAAATCTAATTCCCTCCAATGTTGTCTGGCAGCAAATATTGTCATTTGTTTTCCTTGAAGTACCTCTTGCTTTGCTCATTTTCAGAAAAGTGTCTGCTAAATACCCAAATCTGAATAACCAGTTTGCTTATAAGTTCATGTATAAATGATTTTTCATGAGAAAAGCCCTATTCAGTTTGCAGATTGAGCAATTTCTTATGTGTTTTTCCTTAAGATGATCATCATACTTTATAGTAGAAGTATGTTTTGAGACCTTCCTATTTTGCCACACAGAATCTAAAAATATCCACACTAAATGGTCCAGGTTTAATCAAATTAATAATTTTTATATTTTGTATAGGATAGTCTTAAATATCATCCCCCCAAGTCTGTGGTGGCAAAGAATATAAAGATTACTAGAACATTTAGGAGCCATTGCCTTGATTTAGTGGGATGCTAGCAGTTTTGCCCACTGTTGCTTATAGCATCATTGCTGATATCAAAACAGTGAAAAAGGTGAGTGACATCTCACTATTCTCATGAAACTAATTTAGACTTTGTGTATACCTAAAGAGGTGTTAAAAACTTCCAGAAATCTGTAGAGCACACTTTTGAGGACACTCTTTTAAAATTGTCTTTGTCTATTCTGCTTTCCTATCACTCCTTGTTGGCTAAGTGAAACTGCCCCAGAGCAGTCTCAGAAGGTTGTTTTTTGTTCATAATTAAATAAGAGCATCCTGTGAGTTAGAGTTATGTTGCATTTCTGCCATTTATCTCCCATGCCAGGTTCACCGTTGGGTCAATTATGAATCCATGCTGAAAGAATGCCTGGTTGGCAGAATGGCAGTTAAGCCTGCCATCCCAAAAGGTAAGTAAGTGCTAGTGTTAAACTGGCATTATTGATGTGTGATATATAAGTAGTATTTTTCCCCTTGGAGTTCAATAAATAGACTTAAATAAATCATTGTATTTTCCTCATTTTCATTATCTTTCTGCTCTAGCTACACTAAAGGTTTAATTTTAGTTCTTCTTAAGAATTATGTTTTAAAATTTTAACACTTTTTTTTGAGAATTCATAGTGTGAGGAGTAAGCATTACAAAAGTAAGAAAACTTTATTTACTCTTTATTTAGTTTTAATTAGTCTCTTAGTCTGTTGTTACATGGGCAGATTGGCAAAAATATTTAGTTAGGGTTGATTTTTAGACTTAAATTTGTTGATTGTGAAATATTCACATGATTAAAAAATCTGAAAATATGAAAAGTTATACAGTAAGATTTTTCCTCCTTCTTTGTGTCCACTTTACCTGATTGTTCACATTCCTTAGGCCCTTAATAGAGAATACCCCATTCTTCTATTAAACTTCTTTCAAAGTATAATCATTTTCTCCCCCTTACCTCTGAGTTGGGGCTCCATAATCTAAGTAGTCATGTCTTACTTCCTGACCTTCTTTCAGAAGAGCACACTTTGAGAATTTTAGACATGGAATTGAAGCACAAGAAATAGCTTGTATAATCCCTTTCTATGAAGGAATGTTAGTCGTTTCTTTCGAGTAACTCCTAATCTTGACACTCAAATTAGGAATAAATTGGTACAACTAGAGTCTTCTGCTACTTATTTCAGTGAGTTTATAATTGAAGGATTGATTAGCAGAGGCTTCTCAATAGAATGAAACTAGCATAAGTATATCTAGATTTGAACCATAGCACCATGACATATTAGCTGTGCAATCTTGAAGCCAATTTCTACTTCTAATTTGTACGATGATTCATAATATTAGGAATTCACGTGAATAAATTCCCTTGCACAATGAGTGGAATAGAAGATAAGTAAGGATTATTTTCCTTCCGATCACTGCAAAACAAATAAGCAATATGTGTATATAACAAAGTAAATAAGTTTGAGCTTTGTGTTTGAAAATTCTTCTAAACCCACTTACTTTTGTAAACCAGTCCCCTTTGCATCTACATTGGCTCCTATATTCACTAATTAAGTGCCAGCAGGAGAGATGATCCTAACCAAAATTTCTTAACAACTAACTTTACCAAATCCTCAGTGTTATGAACCTTCATAATCTAGTAGTAAAGATCATGTGTTCTTCTATGATGCCATTCAGGGTGATTAGAAAGTATGGTCACGCTCCTTGGGTATGACTGTAGTTTGGATCTGGAATGTTTCCCAAAGACTCATGCATTAAAGGACTGGTTGCCAATGCAGGTGGAAATTTTTGAAAGTGATTAGATCTTGAGGGCTCTGACCTCTCTAAAGGATTAGTCTATTGTTGGATTAATTGCACAGTAAACTATTGGGAGGTTGAGGAAACTGTAGGAAGTAAAACCAGCTGGAGAAAGTGGGTTATTGGGGGTGTGCCCTTGGGGACTATATCTTGTTGCTAGGTGCTCCCCCGCTTTTTTTTCATGGTCTCAATTAGGTGAGCATCTCTACCCAGCCACATGCCTCCCTCCATGATCTGCCTCATTAAAGGTCCAAAGTGGTGGCACCAAGTGTCCATGGACTGAAAGCCATGAGCCATGGTCCAAAATAAATCTTTTCTTCTTTAAGTTGTTTAATCAGGTACTTTGTCACAGGATAGAAAGCTAACTAACATAGGTGTCTACCCCCTAGAAGAAATTTAATTAGTAAAAGAACTTTTCTAACTTTTTTCTATCTCTCTGGAAATGATAGAAATCTATCTTCAGCATGCTTGATCAAATACAACAAACATAATTTTAAATTACAGGTTACTCTGGGTATTGAAAAAGAGAAGGATTTTTGCAGTATTCACCCAGCAAGGAGTCCAGAAACTGTTAAACTCAGATTTGCCTCTTGCATCAGTTGGTAGCAGGAGGATTTATAGAAAGAGAGGGAAGCAGCTTCTTGTCTATTGGATGTTGAGAAAGAGGAGTTTTAGGTTTGTCTTATGCAGAAAATTTCCTTATAAGGAAATTCCCAGATTGAAAAAAAAAAGTCAGGGAGAATAGCAATCAAGAATGATAACCCCCCACTTCCTCAAGCCCTTATATAGGTACTAGGAACTTAGAGCCACATAGGAATTTCCATAGTCACACAGGAATGGAAGACATTTTTGAGTTCATAATAGGCAGGAACATCCCTGAGATGTTGGAGTGTCTTTTCTGTCTTAATCTTGTTTACAAGGTGATGGAGAAGAGGAAAGATAAATTTCTGAGAATTTAATACCAAGCAAGGGCTTGCTCTCTGCACAAAGAAGCCATTACTGAAACTCTGGGTGTTGAAAAAGAGAAAGATTTTTGCAGTATTCACCCAGCAAGGAGGCCAGGAACTGTTAAGCTCAGATTTGCCTCTTGCATCTCTTGGTAGCAGGTGAATTTATAGAAAGAGAGGGAAGCAGCTTTTTGTCTGTTGAATGGTGAGAAAGAGGAGTTTTAGATTTGTCTTATTCAGGCATAGATGGTCATCATGCCTCTTCACAGATTGCATATTTCTTTTACTGGGGAAGTTATCATGTTTTGCATGGAGGCTTTTGATTTTATAATGTCAAAAGGTCATTGACTGGAGGAACTGTCTTTTTCTGTAGATGTTCTTTCTTTCTTTTTTTTTGTCACAGTTATGAAAAGCTGACTAATCCAATAGCTTAGGCATTTTGTTATTTATGAAATTTAGGTTCAGGTGTGTTCTAGTTTAGCTGATTTCAGTCCTACCCACCTGTGAGTTTAAATGTACTACTTATGAGTTTGGAATAAGCATTTGGGATTCAAATATCACACCTATGTGGTCTCAGAAACTCCAAACCAAGAAGTAAAATGGTCTCTTGTTATTGGTTCATAGGCTTCCTGGCAAATATATGCATAAATTTTTAATGAAGTAACACATTTCATCCTGAATCCCTAAAACCCCATAGATACTGATCAGATAGTTATTAGTGCTCAATAAAAAATTTGAGAACACATCCTCGCCAACATTTATTGTTGTTTGTCTTTATAATAGCTCCCATTCTGACAGGAGTGAGAGGAAATCTTAGAGTAGTTTTGATTTCCATTTCTCTAAAGGTACACTCATACATTGCTGGAGGGACTGCAAATTGGTGCAGCCAGTATGGAAAGCAATATGGAGAGTCCTTGGAAACTGGGAATGGAACTACCATTTGACCCAACTATCCCTCTCCTCGGTCTATACCCAAAGGACTTAAAAACAGCATACTACAGGGACACAGCCACATCCATGTTTATAGCAGCACAATTCACAATAGCTAAACTGTGAAACCAACCTAGATGCCCTTCAGTAGATGAATGGATAAAAAATGTGGCATATATACACAATGGAATATTCCTCAGCAATAAATGAGAATAAAATCATGGCATTTACAGGTAAATGGATGAGTTAGAGAAGATAATGCTAAGTGAAGTTAGCCAATCCCCCCAAAACAAATGCCGAATGTTTTCTCTGATATAACAAGTGTGATTCATAGTCGGGTAGGGATGGGGAGCATGGGAGGAATAGACAAACTCTAGATAGGACAGTGGGGTGTGAGGGGAAGGGAGGAGGCAAGGGGTTAGCAATGATGGTGGAATGTGATGGACATTATTATCCAAAGTACATGTATGAAGACATGAATTGGTGGGAATATACCTTATATACAACCAGAGATATGAAAAATTGTACTCAATATGTGTAATATGAATTGTAATGCATTCCACTGTCATTTATTTTTTAAAAATTGAGAACACGTGAGGAAACAAATCAGAAACAATTTGCAGAATTTCACCCCTAGAATTTTATCTAGAATGAAGATAGTTATGTTTTAAATATTTGGGAAAATAAGAATGATCTGGTAACATGAGTGGAAAATAGCCACGTAGAATTGAAAAAGAACTGTCTAGAACATCTAGAAATGAAAAATGAAACTGGTGAAAGTAAAAAGGATATAGCATGAATAGTCAAATAAATCAAAAATAGAAGAGTTCAGTAAACAGCAGGATTGAAAAGCAGAACCTATACAGAATGTGGCACAGAGACAAGAAAATATGCAAGAAACCTGAACACCAGAATAATAAAATCTAACACTTATAGTCAAATTTCCAGAATGAAGTAGTAGGAATAAGGAAGAGGTAACATATGAAGGGTCAGTGGCTTTGAATTTTCCAGAATTGATAAAAGTATAAATCTAAGTTTAGCTAGTTCAGCAAATCTGAAACAAGGTAAATGAAAGAGAAGCAACATATAGACTCTTTGTAGTGAAACTATAGAATATCAAAGATAATGAGAAAATAGGTAGTCAGAGATAGGTAACCATTAGTTAGTACATTGACAACTAGTTTTATTTACTAGCTACTGTAGCCAGTTTACTAAAACAATGGTAGACGCCAGTGGAATGGTATGTTGAAAATATTGAGGTAAAAATAACTGACAACTTAAAATCATTCAGTAACAAAGATGAAACAAAGTTACATAATATCAGCAAAAAACCCAAAAGACAAAATATTAAAAATTTTTAAAAAACCACAAAAATCCAACAAACTGTTTTTCCTCATCAATAAAATGGGGTTTAAGAATAAATATCCTGGGCTGGGGATATAGTTGAGAGGTAGAATACTTGCCTAACACGAGCAAGGCCCTGAGTTCAATCCCCAGTATGGCAAAAAGAAAAAAAAAAAAAAAAGCAAACTTCCTAATGTTATTGTAAGGATTGAATAATCTTTGCTACATAAGAAGCAACAGATGATGGAGAAAATTGAAATGGTTATTGCATTGTGGCTATCTTTGCCCCTCTTTCTTTGATTCTTTCTCTACAGTTATTGGGTATAAACTAGCATGCAGTGATCTATTTTACTATGAAATATGCTTATATTTCTGTGAAAATTGAAAGGTTATTCTTATTATTAACAGGACCTGTAAGAGTGGAGTTGTGAATCAGTCTGTGCTTCACCATAAAATCTTTTGGGATCATGAATATTTTCTAGGGTGAGGCCAGTAGTGGATGGGGTGATATGAGAAATCTTGAAGGCATTAGGAAGCAAAGATAAGAATTTTACAAACCAGAAGAGCATTGGTTGTAAGTAAAGGGACTTCTGTAACAGTGGAGACTTAAGATCCACCCACAGAAAGATTGCAAATTAGACTAAATAGCAGTGGATTAGGGTGTATTAGTGTATTAGGTAACTGAGCCTAAACTCCAGGCTGACCAGAACAGGGAGACATTATGAAAGGGACAAAGCAACTAAGGAGGAAGATTGAATGTGTCAGAAATAAGAAAGCTGTTTTAACAACCCCTTGTATGCCTTTCATCATAGGCAACGATGAATCATCAGTCTCTGCTGGCCTGAGACTCACCAATAGAGACTATTAGATGGTATAACTGTGTAATTGTCCAAACTGGGACAGTTTTAAGGATGAAAGCAGGCTCTATTAGTAATTATGCTGGCAATAGAGAGTAATCTGTGGCAAACCAGGGCATGTGTTTCTCTTACAATTAGAACTCCTAAGTGATGGTGAAAGGAGACTGTTGCTGAAATGGAACTTGGTGGGGGAGGTGGTAGATATACTGAAGAGGAATTTTATACATGGGCTTCTTTCAGTATGACAGCCTGAAATTTTTAGATGAGGTGAGCTGTCAGACCCCAGTGCAGGGATCCAGAACTGGCATTTTGGGGGATCACCAAATTAGGCAGTTCTATGTTAGTTCTAAGTTTATTTGATGGTTTCTATTGTGGCTTTGGAGTAATGCCTGTGATTCAAGGAATAAAACTGGACAGTGAGTAGACTCAGAATATACAACATAATGTTATTACTAAGCAAAGAATCAGCTTTGCTTATTATAATTCTTTGTTTAAAAGCATTATGATTTATATCAGGCTTTGTGAAGTATTATTAATAACAAATAAAGAAGAAACTTTGCTTGAAAAGGTAAGCTTCAATTATGGTAATTTCTATGGTGGAACACTTCATTCTCTGATAAAGATGAAAAATTAGTTCTTATTCTGCCCTTATTCTTTGGCTGTCATTATTGTAGCTACTAACCACATGTGGCTATTGAGCAATAGAAATGTGCCTAGTACAAATTCAGATATAATGTAAATTTAAAATAAAATATCTCTGGATTTTAAGATAGTTTGGAAAAAATAGAATGTAAAATAATATATAATCTTTACATTGTTTACATGTTGAAATGATAATATTGTGGAAATATTGTCAAAACCTATTACTAAATTTAACTTGTTTCTCTTTTATTTCATTAAATTGTTATTAGATTTATAATTATACATTTGGCTTGTCTTATATTTCTTTTGGACAGCACTGTTCTAACCCATAAGTGTACTTTAAAAACATAATATAATATTTTAAAAAATAATTATATTTTCCAGTGGCATCATGTAGTCTCAGAAATGTTTCTTCTTAATTTCTCTTTGCTTTATTGTAGTTTCTATTGCTTTATGTTTTTAGGTTTCATGGTCATTCCCTAGCATTTAATGACTGTAAACAATTTAGAACTGTAGATTAGTAGAATAGTTGAAGATGGAAGGATTTAGAGCTTTTATTACACTTCCAGTTGAAAAGCAAAGATACTGAGGCTTATATGTGTACATACTTTACCAAAACTTGAGTTCCTCTTTTATCATTCCTTCCTTCCCCACTCCCCCCCCCCCCACTTCCTTTCTTCCTTTCTTGTGCTGGGAATTAAACCCAGAGTTATTTAATTGGAGAAGCCTAATGTTTGAAGAAATCATAGGCACCTTTTTGCTTTAATAATGTTAACCACTTTTGAATTATTTATTTTCCTTTGTTCTTAACCACTAGTATATCAACTAGAGTTGATTTTCTTCCTCATGGAACATTTGTCAATGTTTGGAGACATTTTGATTATAGCAACTAAACTAAATACTACTAGCATTCTGTGGATAGAAAGAAGTCAGGGATGCTACTAAATACTCTACAATGCAAGACAGAATTTTACAACAAAGGATTATCTAGCCCCCAATGTTAGTAGAGCTGAAATGGAGAAAACATCTTGCATGTAGTAGTTCTTTGTTTAAAAAAAATATATTAGTGGCACATGCAAGCTAAGCTGGTTTGAAGACAGTGGATAGCTCTCTGGTTCATCCCAGGTAAGTCAAACCCTGGCATCTGTAGAGTCAGAGATTTAGATAGACATTGCACCAATAAGGTGATGAGTCATTAATTTCCAGGTGTCCTGTTCTGTCACAGCACTGTTAACATGCATAAGAAAACTGTTAAATGGGCCAACTGCCAGCTTGCAGTTCAAATTCTTGTAAAACCAGAATTCTTTTTATAAGGAGCCTAAGTTTCCTCATTGGTAAAATAGTATAATTCGGGTAGACAAAGCACAAGCTTCAAGGCTAACTGGTAAGGGAGAAGCAAGAATAGTGGAGAGCAGGGACAGGTGGTCATAATGAAGTGGTCATAATGAAAGGCTTTACTAAATGAGCAGATTTACTGTCTCAATCTGGCTGACTTAATTTGTTCATGCTGCCATAGGACCCATTATCTTGGTGATTTCTGCCAGAAAGATTAAAGGGAAATGTAATTGGTTAGGAGGCAGATGCAAGCCCAAATAGGAAGTGTGTCTTCTGGTGTTGGTGTGCCTGACTGACATTTTGTGTCAGCATTTGTTTTGTTTTCAGATGTCTTAGTCACCTTTTTGTTGCTATGACAAAATATATAAGATGATTAACTTAAAAAGAGGAAAGATTTATTTTGGGTTATGGTTTCAAATCTTCAGTCCATGATCACCTGGCTCCATTGCATTGGGCCTCAGGAAAGGCACAATATTATAGCAGCAGGAACCTATGAAAGAGAAAGCTACTCACCTCATGATGTCCAGGAAGCAGAGAGACAGAGGAAAGGGCTAGGGACAAGAATACAGATTTCGAGGACATGCCAAACGTGACTCACTTCTGCTTCCTGAAGTTTCTACCACCTCCTGATAGTGCCACCAGCCAGGGACCAAGCCTTTAAATACGAACCTTTGGGGGACATTCCAGATCCAAACCATAACATCATGCAAAAATGATTTTTAAATGTGTATATTCATGTGTAGGTGATTCCACACAAGGAAGAAATTGTTAGACACTCAGAGGATAGGACAGGAA
Organism: Callospermophilus lateralis; assembly: GCF_048772815.1. Lineage (NCBI taxonomy): Eukaryota > Metazoa > Chordata > Mammalia > Rodentia > Sciuridae > Callospermophilus > Callospermophilus lateralis. The sequence goes on along the minus strand of NC_135310.1, from coordinate 77,958,196 downwards.
TGGAAAAATAACTGACAAATTGGAGAATTGAATGAAAAATGATGAGGTTAGCTGACTGAGGAAGAAAATATAAACTTCTGGAAGTGTGGTTTATAGTATGATAATTAAATGAACAGTGGAGGAAAAACTGATTGTAGAATATGTAAGTATCTGGTACTTTTAAATCTTTTAATCCTGGATTTTTTTTCAGAATATATGTTTAAACCTTTTTTTCCCCCCAGTGCTAACAGTTGAACCCAGAATCTTACACATGCTAAGTCAGTTCTCTGCCACTGACTGAGCTACATACCCAGTTTTTATTTTTAACTATTAAGTCTTCATTTTAATTCTGTTAGTAAACTGCCTCTAGGAGAATGTGTAATCCCCAGCATTTGAAGTTAAAAGAGATATATAGAATATAAAGGAGATTCAGAAGGTATTTACCAAGATGAACACAGGAAACATAGGTTAACGATAGCTTAAAAGCATGGAATTTATTAAATTTTATAAGATTTTAGTAGTGAATATGTAATTAAAAACAAAAGCAAGAATTAGCATTGTGTTTCTTTAAGACAAGTTTTGTTTATAGATATGGAAGATGAGAAAACAATGGTTATTAAACACACTGTAGAGAACCAGTGAATCTTCTGGCAAGAATAAATAGTCAAGGGCTGGAATTGTGCTTAGTGGTAGAGCACTTGCCTAGCATGTGTGAGGCACTGTGTCAGATTCTCAGCACCACATATAAGTAAATGAATGGAAAAAGGTCCATCAACAACTGAAAAAAAGTCTATTAAAAAAAAAAAAAAGAAAGAGTAAATAGTCAAGGGAATCTAGAATGGCAAAGTTTGAACTTTGTGAAGAAGATCCATGGTGTTAAGACTGATCTCATATCTGATAGTTACATAATACCAACCTTTTAGAATAAGAAAAATAAGAAAATAATGAGAAATGTAATTACAAGATGAATAAAAAGCATTCAAATATAAATTTTCAGAATTTTTCTTTATAGAATGATTTTCTTTGGGGCCGTCTGACAAATGCCTATATTTTCAAAACAGTAAAATACTACTTCCTCAGTGTAGTCCTTTAAATTTTCCAAGTATAATTTATTGTATGATTCTACAATGTTTCCTATTTACCTTTTTAATAAATCTTATCACATAATATTAAAAAGAATAAACATTTTTATTTTTTAGTAAGTAATAAATTCTTATGATTCAAAAAGTTCCTTGTTATAACTGTCTCCCATCAGACCTTTCCCATCCCATGCACACATGAAAGTAACCATGTTATTATAGTTTTATTGTAAATCTTTCAAATTATCTTTATGTATAAATAATTTGAATATATTTTCCCTGTTAAGATGATTATCAATAGATATTTATTAAAAGAATGAGTGTGCTGGTAAAACAGTCTTTCTTTACCCTAGGAGCTCCACTCAGTAATGGTGAACCAGGTTTGGGTCACAGTTAAAAATGCTCATCTAGTCCCCTTACTAATGAAGAGTAGATTGCTGACAGATGACAAGTCAGGCCTTCTTAATGACTCTGACATCTTCAGGAGTAGAGGCTCTTTTCAGAGTAATTAACCAATGTTATGAGAAGATATAAATTTGATTGTTTATGGGGCCAACCAAATGATAGGATTAACTATCAAGAAAGAGTATCAAATTTCTATTCAAGGGAGAAAACATCTCCTGTGACTAAAATTATTGAGATATAAGTATGCTTTAGAGTAAAAAGTGGTCTATATTTCTATGACTTAGTTTTTTTAAAAACAGTTTTAAAAGTAATATTATCTGTTACTTCTTATATTGGAGTAAAAAAGTACTTAGGAAAACATTGACTAATCTTGCAAAATTTAGAAAGTTCTGAAGATTCATCTCATCTAAGGCAAGAAGTGATCACTTGAAATAATGTTTTTTTCCTAGGAAAAAATTATCAGGACAATTTTTCAAAATCTTATGTAACTCTTAGTTTAAAAACAAATTGTTTTTCATGATAAATAAGATCAAACTTTTTTCTGTGTTGTACACTGAAGATAGATATATTTGCTTATGTATTGTGAATTTACTGTTTATTATAAGATTAAGAATCACAGATGCATTAACAGTGATAGATAAAACTGGAGTAAAGTAAGTGATCAGGGGGAGACATCTGTGTTCCTTGCAGATTATAAGATTAGATTTTTATCTGAGGGTTGACAAACAAAGCTCATTTTGAGGGATAATTTAGTATATTTTAAGTCTCATGTCTTTTTGAAATATATTAAACAACAGCATGTCAAAAATAGGGCCAATTTTCAAGGGAGACAAATTCCATCTTTGATTTGTAGTTGAAAGTGGTGGATTTCATTCAGGCCCTTACCCTCTAATTTTTATCCTTGAAGGAGGGGATTTTTTTCGTTACTATATGTTATTGAGATCACTTTCTTTCATAAAGTGATTTTAGTAAAATGGGGAGAATGGAAAGGAATATGATCTGGCCTCCTTAGACATGCTTATTGTGTGATGAATAAGTCAAATAGAAATAATTGTGGAATTTCTGATGATTAGAAAATAGAAGACAAAAAAAATTGGAAGCTTTGACTTAAGGATATTGTTTTATTTTTCTTAAAACAAGATAATGTCAATTTAACAAGTGATGTGACCTTAATGATAATACACTTATAGTTTTTAAGATACAGCTTTGTGAAATTGGCTGCCATCCTGGAAAAAAAAAAAAAAAGAGAAAAAACAAACCTGTTAAATTTTTAGGGGGTTTTAACAGTAATAATTACTTTCAAAATGCATGTGAAAGTCTTAATGTATTTTCATTATTTCAGCTACTTTAATCTTATAATAATGATTTTTAAGTGTTGATAATATTAAAAGAGAAAAACTATAAAGTTCATTTCTTTGGGTTGTTGACATGTGTGTTTCATTTTATGGAATATAGTTTCATAAATCTGTGTATACTAATTTAGAATATGATATCCTAGACTAAACCTGGGTTTTATTTGTTTACTACAGGAATTAACTTCCTCAGCCATTTAGTATAACCCAGTGATAGAGCAATTGCCTAGAGTTTCCAAAGCCTTCCATTTGATTTCCAGCATAAAGTAGGGTAAAAAAGAAAGTGATTAACTAAGGTATTAGAAAAAAGTGACCAAAGAAGTAGAAAAAGGCCCAGTGAAATGAGAGAGAAACATCTGGAGAAATGGCCTAGCTGTCTGTATAGATGAAACTCACTTAGTTTAAACAAAGGCCATCTATTTATTAGACTCATTGCTGTCCTCAGGACTTACCAAAAAAAAAAAAAAAAAATACTTTTAAGAAGGAAGGGCTGTGAGGATTAAATCAAATATTCTAATGTTGTCTTTGACATGATAGTATTCTTAACTGACTTTTCCTCCCCCAAATCGCCCTACAGACTATCGTGAGGAAAAGAGAGTCTTAAATGGTAAGTCACACAGATTTATAATAAAAATATATCATACTCATATGCTTATGTCCAATATTGTTTGACAGAGTTGTCTGGAGAAGTTAGATTTTTTTTTTTAAATCCAAAAGATGTCTTTACTTGCCCAGTCGTAAATAGGATTTGACAGAATATTTTGGGCCCCTTATTCCAACCATTATTCACTTTCACAGTAGTGTTTTCTGTGACTTCCCTGAACACATATTCATTTGCCCAAAGCTTGAATACTTGTGGTGATTAAAATGGTGCTGAATGATACAATGCCCTCAGGCATTTGAACTCACCTTCATTGTTTATACACAGATGTTGAATAGCTTATTAATCTACCAGTCTGTGTTAGCTTCTTCAGCCATTTAGTATGACTCTTAATTTTGACTGACATTGCCCCTATCCTCCCCAAAATTTGCTGTGTTGGTGAATACTGATTCATGAAATGCATGGGGTTACTCTGATTGAATTATGTTATTGTACATTTGTAGAGACATATTTTTCTCTATAGAAATTTCTATAGAAATGCAGCCAATAAACCAGATTGGATGAGTTACTTTTTTCTTTTTGATTAGAGAAAATAGTCTGTATTTTACATGAATTTATGCAATTTTTGATACCTGAAGCTGTTGTCTGATGGTATTATACTGTATTAAATTAAGGATTTAGTTTTCATCTGATGATGGACTCCTTTGTGGTACTACAAAAGTAACAAACTTGGAATGGAACCACCATTTGACCCAGTTATCCTACTCCTTGGTCTATATCCAAAGGATTTAAAATCAGCATACTATAGTAATGCATCCACATCAATGTTGATAGCAGCTCAATTTACAATAGCTAAACTGTGGAAGCAATCTAGGTGCCCTTCAATAGATGAATGGATGAAGAAACTGTGGTATATATACACAATGGAATATTACTCAGCATTAAAAGAGAATAAAATTATGGTATTTTCAGGTAAATGGGTGGAGTAGGAGAATGTCAAGCTAAGTGAAGCAAGCCAATCCTCAAAAAACCAAAAGCTGAATGTTCTCTCTTATAAGTGGATGCTGCTCCATAATGTGGGGGACATGGGAAAAATGGAGGAACTTTGATGGGGCAAAGGGGAGGGAAAGATGGGGAGGGGGAATGGGGGTTGGAAAGATAGAGGAATGAGATGGACATCATTACCCTAGGTACATGTATGACTGCGCATATGGTGCGATGCTACATCGTGTACAACCATAGAACTGTAAAGTTGTGCTGCAGTCGTGTACAGTGAGTCACAATGCATTCTGCTATCATACATATCTAATTAAAATTTAAAAAAGAATGAGTGAACCCCATAGAAATATATTAAAAAATTATTAACACTGGGCATTTTCTTTCCCACCACATGTGTCTGTTACCTTCCTTTGGATTACTGTATTTAACTAATAGACCAGTTAGAGTTAGGCTTCAAAATGGAAAATAGTGTCTGTTCAGTTCCTTAGCCTATTTATTCATTGGGCTAATTGGTTTTTTTGGTGTTAAGTTTTTTGAGTTCTTTATATATCCTGGAGATTAATGCTCTATCTGATGTGCAGGTGGTAAAAATTTTTCTGAAGGCTCTCTCTTCATGTTCTTGATTGTTTTCTTTGCTGTGAAGAAGCTATTTAATTTGATTCCATCCTATTTATTGATTCTTGATTTTAATTATTTTGCTATAGGAGTCTTATTAAGGAATTTGGGTCCTAAACTAACATGATGGAGATTTGGCCCTACTTTTTTCTTCTATTAGGCCCAGGGTCTCTGTTCTAGTGCCTAAGTCCTTGATTCACTTTGAGTTGAGTTTTATGCAGGGTGAGAGATAGGGGTTTAATTTAATTTTGCTACATATGGATTTCTAGTTTTCCTACTACCATTTGTTGAGGAGACTATCTTTTCTCTAATGTATGTTCTTGGTGCCTTTGAATAAATACAGTCGGTCAACAAACATATGAAAAATGGTTCAACATCCCCAGCAATTAGAGAAATGTAAATTAAAACTACATTAAGATTTCATCTCACTCCAGTCAGAGTGGCAATTATCAAGAATACAAGCAGCAATGAATGTTGGAGAGGATGTGGGGAAAAAGGTACACTTATACGATGCTGGTGGGACTGCAAATTGGTGTAACCATTCTGGAAAGCTATGTGAAGATTCCTTAGAAAACTTGAATGGAACAACCATTTGACCCAGTTATCCCATTCCTTGGCATATACCCAAAGGACTTAAAATCAGTATACTACACTGATACTGCTACATCAGTGTTTATGGCAGCTCAGTTCAATAGCTAAACTATGGAATCAATCTAGGTGCCCTTCAAAGATGAATGAATGAATGGATAAAGAATCTGTGGTATATATAAACAATGGTATATTACTCAGCGTTAAAGAAGAATGAAATTATGGCATTTGCTGGTAAATGGATGGAGCTAGAGAATATAATGCTAAGCAAAACAGGCCAATCCAAAAGAACCAAAGGCCAAATGTTTTCTCTGATACATGGATGCTAATTCACAATGGGGGGGGGTAGCTAGGGAGGTAAATAGAGGTACTTTGGATTAGAAATAAGGTAGGGGAGGTCTGTAAGTAGGAAGGAGAGTAGAAAGAATCCAACATTATTAACCATTATGCATAAATGGTTACACGACTGGTGTAATTCTATATCATCTATAATCAGAAGAATGAGAAATTATACTCCATTTATGTATGATGTGTCAAAATGCATTCTACTTTCATGTCTAACTAATTAGAACAAATATAAAATAAGGAAAATAATACTCCAGAAGTGATCTGGCTAGCATCATTACCACTTGTAACTTGTATCCTATAGTATTAGAATACTTATCTATTAGATATTTATTAGCTGCCTCACACTTTGACTCATTTAAATCTATTTGATAAGTCTGTGTGTTTGTGAATATGATTTGCATGCCTTCTGTGTCATTATTTCAACAATTACTTAAAATACTGAGTGGGATAGACTACTTTCATATTCCACAAGAGACCCAATACCTTCAAATCACTGTTAATCATTACCAACATTTTAGGGAAGGAGAATGTTTGTTCAGTCCACCTTATTTTACTTACTTATTTTCTTCCACTTCACATTTACCCCATATTCTTTCAACTTATCCAGAAGGATATTGTAGGATTGGTTAGTTTTTGGTTTTCTTTTTGCAAATGTTGAAATCAAGACACATTTCTGTGGCATATGACATTACTCTGTGTAATGTCATACTTTTTATGGTACTGTATAGTTTTTAAAAAATTTGTTCTTTTAAATATACATTTATGTATTTGAATATATATCTTAATATATATTTAGTTGTCAATGGACATTTTATTTTTTTTTATATGTAGTGCTGAGAATTGAACTCAGTGCTTCACACTTGCCAGGCAAGTGCTCTACCATTAAGCCACAACCCTAGCCCTAATTTGTTCTTTTTAATATACATAATAATAGAGTATATTTTGACATATTTATACAGACATGGAATATATCTTATTCTAACTGGGATCCCAGTCTTGTGATTGTACATAATGTGAAGGTTCATTGTGGTATATTTATATATGTACATAAGAAAGTTGTGTCACATGCATTCCACTGACTTTCCTATTCCTATCCTTCTCCTTTCCCTTCATTCCCCTTTGTCTGTTCCACTAAACTTCTGTCCACCCCTACCTGCTTGTTGTGTGTTAGGATCCACGTATCAGAGAACATTCAACTTTTGGTTTTTGGGGATTGGGCTTATTTCACTGTGTAGTTTTTTTAAAGAAGGTCTGGAAACTGTCTCATGAGTTTTGGGGAAGAGGGAACAGTGGTTTATAAGATCACAGTGCTTACACTGTGCTAAAATTCAGATTTTCTCATCCTAATCAAGTCATATAAGATGAAAATTGATTTATAATTTATGAATTCTGTTGATGGTTTTTTCTTACATAAATTTATATCTTACAGCACTTCTTAAATAATTTAGTAAGATTATCTTTTGTTGCATTTGCCATTTTAGAAAAAAGAATAATGCTTGCCCTGCCTTTTATTACACCTATAGTTTTGTGGTAAACAGTCAGCATCAGAGTACCTTTAAAATACCATGCTGAAGTAGACCCACAAGAATGAGTAAAGACTTAATTAGAATAAGATATATTCCATGCTTATATAAATATATCAAAATAGATTCTATGTTATTCTGTTTTAAAAATTAATAATAAAAACCAGCTTTCCAACTCCAAAAATGAAAAACGATTTTAAAAAAAAGAAGGAGTAAAATAGAAAAGAATTCCATGTTAGTGAGATAGTAGAGCAACTGGAACTCTCAATGTGGCAAAAATTGTAAATTTAGTACAACCACTTTGAAAAGTTGCTTAGCAGTAGCTACTAGAGTTAAACATACATAAACCTCAGATACTCACCAGAAATGTACAGCACCATGCATAATAGCCCTGATATGGAAATAATTCGAACATCCATCGATGGAATAAATTGTTATATATTCATGCAATGTAGTACTGTTCAGTAACAAAAAGAAAACAAACAAACTACTGGTGCATTCAGTAGCATGGATCAACCTCATTTGTTTGCCCAAAGAACTATAATGTCCTTAATGTAAGACAAAAAAAGCTAGGTCAAAAGAGAGTGCATTTTATGACTTCTTTGTGTGCCTTTTAGTTGAAAAGGGCATCTTAGTACACTAATGGTGTTGTCAAACACAGGCAAAAACTAATCAGTGGTGTTAGAAGTCATAATAGTGACTATCCTTTGTGGAGGGGTAGCTATTAGATAGAAGATTGAAGAGGGTGCTGACTATAAAGGTATGTTTTAGTGTATGAAAATTCATTTTACATCCTTTTATACATTTATGGAATATCAATAAGAAGTTAACTGAAAAAAATTTAATGTTGTTAAGATGAATTGTTGCTATTTTGTTTTTCTTTGTGAAGGCCTGCTTCTCAAGAGCCAAATGACAGACATATCTACCAAAGAAGGTCCTAGTTCCCCAAGGTATACATGCTTGTTTTACATTATTAAAGCTAAATCTGTTCTATGCAAAAATGCATACATCATAAAAAGAAAGTAGTTCTGAGTTTGGTATATTATTTACTATTAATCATTCTTTTTTTGACTCATGAATTATAGTGCCTCATTTATCATGCATTGTTGGAGAATGAGCATTTCCCTAAATGTGAGTTCTAAATATAACTGAAGTTTGATCCATCTTAAGTATCAACACTTAAGATTTTTAAAAAATATTTCTGATTATAAAAATGTACATGCATAGTATAAAATGTGAAAAATATAAAAATACAAAGAAATACAAAAGTAAGTGATGAAATCAGATGTAACCACCCAAACTTACATATTCTTAACACTTGACTTATTCCTTCCAGTTTGGTTTATATAATACCTATTTCATATAACTCTGTTTTTGTAATATTGGTATTATAGTATATTTTGTGAGCAATTCCTTAGGTCTTTAACTATTCTGTGAAAGTATTTTTTGTTTGCTTTTCATGATATAACCATACCATAATTCAGCAATTCAGTTTTTTGGTTTTATTAATTGTTAATGGAAATCTTTCAAAATGTATTAGACACTAGTTGTCTTAAACATTTAACACCAAATTAAGCAATATATGTACACTTTTGTTGATGACATTTCAAATGCCCACAGGACCCGGTGTGTTCTCTGAAGTTCTTTTTCTTCCTGCCTTTCTCCCCACGGCTTTCTATATTATTCTTATAGAGGCATTCTACTATACTTTTAAGTTATTTTATGACAGTTTTAAGTTAAGGGACTGAGAGTGCCTGCTCTAGATTCATGTATTGCTGCCTGTGTGTAGCTAATAAGTTCAGAAACAGTATTGATTTTATCAATAGCTACAGCAAAACAGAAGAACTTCATTTTATCTGAAGTTTTATTATAGACCTATTAAACAACCTGGATGAGTTAATTTCTATAGTAGCAATGTACTTGTGACAAGGAGTGAAAGTAACAGCATGTAGATTTCTTCATGCTTGTTAACAAAGCATGTATTACTCTGATAAAAGATTTTAGCAGGAAGATATGTAACCTTTCATAACTGTCTTATCTTGGTTATTTTGTTTTTATTCAAATACATGGAAGTTTAGATACTTTAAATTTAGAAATAATTGTCAGCTATCTAATGAATACTGTAACATATTAACACCACTGTTAATTTTAGAAAAATTTTAGAAAATTTTAGAAAAATTAACAGTGGTGTTAATATATATTTCTCACTATAAATTTTAAACATTTAATGATCATTATCAATATGAATATTCATTATTTTCTTAATGTTTTACAGCTATGACTGGTTCCAAACAGACTCTCTAGTCACCATTGTCATATATACTAAACAAAAGGTAAACATGTTTTTAAAAATCAGGGGAAAAGGGGCTGGATTTTGGTTCAGTGGCAGAGTATTTGCCTAGCACATGTGAGACACTGGGTTCGATCCTTAGCACCATGTAAAAAGAAATAAATAAAGTTATTGTGTCCAATAAAATATTGGAAAAAATATTTTTTAAAAATCAGGGAAAAAATAAATACTCATAAATGATAGTCATGTGCCAGGTCCTTTTGTAAGCACTTTTCTTATATTATTTACTTCTCACAACTCTGTGAGGTAGATACTGCTATTATCCCTATTTTACAAACAAAGAAAAGAAAAAGATAATAATTTACCCAAAGCTACACAGTAGATGGCAGATCTAGAGTTTGGAACCCAGGCAGTGTGGCTCCTGCCTGGCATGTGTGTTCTTACTAGCCATGCTATCGCCTCTTAAAAATCTAGACTGGGAAGTATTTTATGTGTTTTTCTGTGATTTTTTTTTTAAGGCATGGATGACAAATGTGAATATTAGTTAAATTCACTACAAGAATGAATTTCCTAAACATACATTGGGATTAGTAAGATTTAGTGCTGTGGTTTTAGTTTAAACCACTAATTTTATTGAGATGCCCATTTGAACTAAAGTTAGGGAGATAATTGATTCACCAAGTCTTTGTTTAACACTTCTTTTGTATGAGGCATTGCCTTAGATGTCAGGGATCTAATAATAGGCCAGATGCATAGAGACCTAGCTTTTACAGGGCTTACAATCCAGTTGGAAAATTGGATAAAAAAGCAAACAGCTAAGAATATTTCTAAACATATCCTCTAACAACATCGAGGTTCCCAAATTTCACATTTATCTTTAAACAAGAGTTTTGACATATAGGAATTTTAGAGAATTCACTCTACTTCTGTGATATCAGAATCACATCTGAACCAGTGGATCTTCTGACTCCTGCAGTATGGTTTAACCATTCTGCAGGAGTAACCAGCCTGAGCTTGATAGAGCCAGGAGGGCCAGAGACACAGCTTGCCCTGCCTCCTTCTACTTCTTGCTGTAGCCTCCTGTCATAGTCTAAAACCAGGAGGGCAGTGTCCACTCCTACTATTAATAGCAATGGGACATAGAGGGTGGAAGGCTAAGGGAAAGGGGAAGGATTCTTCATGAAATAATGAGTTCTCTGTGACAGGTACCAAAATACTTTGCATCAAGGCTGTGTAAAAATTAGAAACCTCTAAGAATTTGCTAATGAACTAATGAGCTGAGGTTGGGAGATTATGTATTTTGCCCAGCATCATAAAATAGTGGAAAAATTAAAATGAACACATATCTTGTTTTCTGATCTGATTCTAATCTTTTGTCACATTGTTTGTTTATCAAATACTTATTGAATATCTACTAGATGTCTCGAAGTACTCTAAAGATAGTCTCTTATTTTATAGTTTAGAGACTGCTGATTAAGGTACATATTAAACAGAGAAAAATATATAATTTAAATTGTGACAATGTACTTTGAAAGAAAAGAATTGGGTTGTATAAGAGAAAAAACCCAGGAGTAGCAGTTAGTGTGGGGATCTGTAAAGTAGCACCAGGAGAGCTTTCATTGATAACATTAAAAATAGAATTGTAGAAGTTTGGCAGGAAAGTAACTATTTAATCTTTCTATTTATGCTTTCTGTTAAAGGATATCCATTTAGACTCAATAATAATTGATCATCAGAATGATTCCTTTAGAGCAGAAACAATTATCAAGGATTATTCATATCTTATACATATTGGTGAGTACCATATTTTTATCAATGAAAACAGCTCCTTTCATTATGGCAATGACTTGGACTACAGTCTAGGTAACTAATATTTTATTTGCTTTTGTTACTTTGGTTTGTCATTTTTGATAGATTTGATTCCCCGTCCCCCCCTTTTTTCTTGGTACCAGAGATTAAACTCAAGGGTGCCCAATCACTGAGCCACATCCCAGACTTTTTAAATTTTTTAATTTTGAGACAAGGTCTCACTTTGTTGCTCAGGGCCTCATTAAGTTACTGAGGTTGCTTTAAACTTGAGATTTTTCTGCCTCAGCCTCTGAAAGTGCTGGGATTACAGGCATGAGCCACTGCTTCTGGCCTATTATTTCTTTATGCTAATAAAAGTGCTAACAAATAGCAGTATGATCTCACCTTTCCAAGTTTAAATAATTAGATGTGACCAGAATCAATATTTGTTGGCTTAGCTTTGATGAATCTCTTGTTCTTGGCACCTACAAGTAAGTTTCTAGAATCCTGTTTGTCACATGCTCCTACTGAACATTTGTCACTAGGTGGTCCATTCCTTGCCAACTGTGCCATGAGAAGTCAGAGGCTGCAACATAATGGCCCAGACTATAAGTTTGCATTACATCCTTCAGCTGCCTGTATCTTCATGGTCAAACACCAACCATACAATTCTAATTGACATTTATGGGAGAGTTTTAATCACAGTACAAAAGTTTATATTAGTTGTTATCACTGTTATGATTTCTCCTTAAGTAAAACCCCTGTGTTAGCATCTGTTATTTTTCAAACACTTTGTAATTAATTTTATTCACACTGTAGCTAACAGTACATCTAGCTGTTTCATCCCTGGAGTGCCCCCAAAGCACTGGCAGGCAGGGAGTTCCAGCAAAGGAGTGAGGGAATTGTGCCCCCCACCCTCTGGCCTCACCAAACTGTCTCAAGATGGTGCTGATTGGAGTTCCAAAGTAGCAATCATTAATTGCTATCCAAGCAATGTTTAGAGGTCCATCTAAACATTTATTAGGGGAGCTTATGTACAGAGAGGGGCTGTAGCATATAATTGAGGCTAACAGAGAGAAAGGGATGTTTTGTCTCTGTATCTTCAGTGAGGGGATTGGGTTATGGGATTTATAAAAGCTCTTGAGGAATTTGGCTCAGGGCTGGGGCTACTTTCTTTCAATGTTTTGGAAAATAGACTTTTTCAGTGCCTGGGAATATTAATGACCCCTTCATAGGTTCTAGCCTCCAGAGGAAAACATGTAGCTGGCTGGGTCCCACAGCAGTCAAGGCACTTGGTATTTCTAAGTCAGGACAGTTAAGGTAGGGGAAACTGAAGGCCCTTACACTAGCACATACATAAATTTTTTTTTCATTAAAAATTGTGCAATTCTTGGTGGGAGCACTGGCACTCATATACAATCCTAGTGACTCAGGACACTGAGGCAGGAGAATCACAAGTTTGAGGCCAACCTGAGCAAGTTAGTGAAACTGTCTCAGAAAGGACTGCAATATAGCTCAGTGATAGAGAACTCTTGGGTTTAATCACCAGTACCACAAAAATAAATAAATAGGTGGAACAGGTAGAAACAAAGAAAAAAATAAACTAAGTAACTCTTGATTGCCATCACTGCATTGGAAAGAGTGCAAGTATACAATTTTTTTCTTTAGTTTTAGTTCTAGATAGCCATATTAACATAGTGAAATTTAGAGCAGATATTTGTAAAAATATTTCTGGTATCTCCTCCTTCCAGAATATAAATCCCATAAAGGTAAAGATTTTCCTATTTTATTAACCATTGTATTCACAACACTTGGGAAGTGCCTGGTACACACAGATCCTCAAGAAAAAAATTTTTTGGTAACTGAGTGGATAGTCAGCTTTACAGAAAGCACCAAGAAAAGACAAACCAAGCTAGACTCAGGCCTGCCCTGTGTTCACATGTGCACACTGGGATGAGCACGCATCAGTCAGGTGCTGCCTTCCTAGTCTACTCCCTACTGGCTCTGTTGGATTGTCAGTACATTCTATGATTGTGTATTATATCTTTCATTTAGTTCTTCAGAGTGTTTTTCTAGTTTTGAAGGATTTGAAGTAGTAACATAAAATGATTTTATATAGTGTTCATAAACTGTATGAATTGACTTTGGATTTTAACTAATATACTTTTATTATCCCAGGGCTAAGCCATGAGGTTCAGGAAGATTTTTCTGGTAAGTTACCAAAAAAATATGTATGTAAGAGAGAGAAGAAAAAAAGAACTCTGCATTTGTCTTAGTTTGCTTGTATATATTTTCATTTTACAAAATAAAGGTGTGATATTTTCTATATAAACACATATGCCAATTTTAAAATATACTCCTGGTTTCTCCACAACCCTGTTTCCATTGTCCTTATTCATTTCAACTCTTTTTTTTTTCTCCTTAATTAAAAAAAAAAAAAACCCTGTCTCCTTTCTATTCTTCATCTCTGCTGTACTACTGATATGCCACTCATAAAAACATTACTAGGTCAGACAAATTTTTCTTAGATGTATATAGTTAATGGATAATGTTGACAAAACATATTAAATTACTTATATTGTTGCATTTAAATGTGCAGTGTGGGTTACACAGCTTTTTAACAATGGAAGAATCGTAGTTTCTGGTTTCCAGGTACACATAGTACATTATACTGGTTCAGTGTCTCCCTTTTCCATATAACACAGTAAACTCTATAAAGATCTTATTCTTATTTTGGTTAAGCTTCAAATTAGTAATCATTTAATTGAATCCATTTTCTAATCTGCTTTAGAAAGTTGTTAAATTGTTGCTGGATTCCAAGTTTACAATGAGCAGAGGCATTGCTTCTAAAGAAACATTAAATATGTTTAATGTCTTTAAAAGCATGTTTATCTCATCAAGTTTAAATCAATGTATATAGAAGTCTATTTTTATTATTATTATACCTATATTCTAGACTGTTAAAATCATTCAAAAAGAAAAAAATATAATCTAAAAGGTTCGTAATTTTCAAAGATTCACATGTATTTTATTAAATCCATCCCATATTTACTGGAAAGATACTCTCCTGAAGCTATTTTTGTTTTTAGGCTTAACCTTCTACTGAATTTACTCACAAGAATTCCTCAGGTTCCAACTAAGAAATGTTAAAAGGAATAAATTAAATTCATTTTTGTTGATCCATTCAATAGTAACATAAATGTGTTATCCCTATTAAAAAAATCTAAATTTAAGCTGTGTATTGATTAGCTGCCATGACTTTTAAGCTTGTATGAAAACTGTCAATACCTACATTATTAGAAGGCAATCTGAATTTTTAAAATAAAGTAAGCTGAATGTAACATATAATGGATAAACAATTGTTTATAAATGAGCAAAATTTTATTTTTTTTCACCATTGATCAGTGGTGTCCTTATATAAGATCAGAACATTTTGACTATTTGAGAAAGATTGGTTTTAATTAAAATCTTTTTAGTATCAATAATACAAGTGGAATTTATGTTCCTTTCAGTTCGAGTGGTTGAGAATGTGGGAAAAATAGAAATTGTCTTTAAAAAGACAGAGAATATATCTTGGAAATGTCTTGGCCATCCACTGGAGAAGCATAATTCACTTATTCCAAAGAAAGATACAGGTATGCTGTGCAATTATTTTATTAAGGTTACATTCATGAAATTGTTGTTAGTTGCAGAATTGTATCAGAGTTTGGAAGGCTGCTTTGGGATGAGCTAAAGAAGTCCTTCTATCTCTAGGAAGTGTTTTATCTGTTAAAACCTTTTTTTTTTTTTTAATTTTCAGAAAGGTCAAATTTCATACTCTACTACATAATGTTTAGTTAGGTCTAACAAAATCATTAGGTGATGATGGTATGTTGAATGAAGATGTCCATTTTTTATTTAGACTTTCAAGCATTCGTTTCTTCAGGGTTTTGCTAAAAATAAAAGATGCCAACTATATGTACAGTTTACCATCTTTAAAATACTTAAAATTATTATAAATATTTTGAATTATTATATAAGCTAGAGTTAACCGAATTGTTTTTCCTACTCTCACCACTCAACACAGAACATTTCTATCACTACAATGTGTAAGGGTTTCTGTCCACCAACAGCCAATTCTCTGCTGACATTAACTGGTTATTTTATAATATAACTCAATTTTTATACTAACTGGAGTTAAGGCATACCCATCATGGTAAGGGCTTAGTCCCACCCTTACTCTGATCTGTTACAAGCCTGTGCTTTTGACTAACTGCCTATAATCAGGGTTCTCATTACCCCTTCCTTGGGTTCAAAAAATTGCTAGATACCTTATAGAACTGAAAGAAATACTTATTTATGTTTAGCTTTTTATCAAAAAGGATATTGCAGCACCAAAATAGACATGTAGGTCAGTGGTACAGAATAGAAGACACAGAGACAAACCCACATAAATACAGTTATCTTATACTAGACAGAGGCACCAAAAACACATATTGGAGAAAAGATAGTGTCTTCGACAAATGGTTCTGGGAAAATAGGAAGTCTGTATGCAGCAAAATGAAACTAAACCCCTATCTCTCACCATGAACAAAAATCAACTCAAAGTGGATCAAGGACGCTACACCTAACAGAAGAAAAACTAGGCCCAATTCTTCATCATGTCAGATTAGGCCCTGACTTCCTTAACAAGACTCCTAAAGTACAAGAAATAAAATTATTGAATCAACAAATGGGATGCATTCAAACTAAAAAGCTGCTTCTCAGCAAAAGAAATAATCAGGTGAACAGAGAGCCCACATTTTGGGAGAAAATTTTTTGCTACAAACACATCAGTTAGAGCACTAATATCCAGAATATATAAAGAACTCAAAAAACTTAATACCAAAAAAACAAACAATCCAATCAATAAATGGGCTAAGGAGCTGAACAGACACTTTTTAGAAGAAGATATACAATCAATCGACAAATACATGAAAAAATGTTCAACATTTCTAGTAATTTAGAGAAATGCAAATCAAAACTACCCCAAGATTTCATTTTACAGCAGTCAGAATGACAGTTATCACGAATACAAACAACAGTAAATGTTGGCGAGGATGTTGGGGAAAAGGCATACTCGTACATTGCTGGTGGAACTGAAAATTGGTGTAGCCAATCTGGAAAGCAGTATGGAGATCCCTTAGAAAACTTGGAATAGAGCCACCATTTGACCCAGCTATCCCACTCCTTGGTCTATACTCAAAGGACTTAAAAACAGCATACTGTAGTGACATGGCCATCAATGTTCAAAGCAGCACAATTCACAATAGCCAAACTGTGGAACCAACCTAGATGCCCTTCAATAGATGAATGGAAAAAAACTGTGGTATGTATACACAATAGAATATTATTCAACAATAAAAGAGAATAAAGTTATGGCATTTACAGGTAAATGGATGGAGTTAGAGAATATCATGCTAAGCGAAGTAAGCCAGTCCCAAGAAACCAAAGGCTGAATGTTTTGTCTGATAGGTGGATACTAATCCATAAAGCAGGGGTAGGGCATGGAATGAGTGGAAGAACTTTGGATGGGGCAAAGGGAAGTGGGGATCGGACATGGGGGTACGAAAGATGGTGGAATGAGACGGACATCATTACCCTAGGTGCATGTATGATTGTACAAATGGTGTAACCCTACTTTGGGTACAACCAGAGAAGTCAAAAATTGTGCTCCATTTGTGTACAATGAATGGAAGAGCATTCTGCTGTCATATATAACTTAGTAGAACAAATAAATAAATTAAAAAATAAAAAGGATATTGCAAAGAATATAGATAGTTTATCTATAATTTGTTAAATGAAAGAGAGGCAGATGAGCAAGGTTTCTGAGAATGGGAGTGGACTTTCCGTTCCCTCTAAGAATGCACCACCATATTTTCAGCCATCTAAAAACTCTCCAAACTACCTTTTTGTGTTTCTTTGGAGGCTTCATTCCACAGGCATGATTAATTCCATTATTGGCATTATTGATCAACTCAACCTTCAGCCTTTCTGTAGTTTGGGGGGCTAGAGCTGGAAGTTCCAATTTTCTAATCACATGGTTGGTTTCCCTGGCAACTAGCCCTCATCCTAAGGCAATCCAGGAATCTCCTAAGAGTCATTTCCTTAACACAAAAGATACTCTTATCACCCAGGAAATCCCAGGAACTTAGAACATCCATTTCAGGCATACCCATAAGTCAGGAAATTGCAAAGATTTTAAGTAATTCTGTCAGGAAGTGGGATCAGTATGGAAAATTATTTTTTCCTGTAGAATAGAGAACATATACAAACCTGAGATTGAATAATACTTTTATAAAGAAATAAGCCAACAGGACAAGTTATATAATACAGACTGAACATAATTTGAACTAGCCTCAAGCAAGTTTGATATTGAATGACTACCTAAGGAGGTAAATTTCAAGTGTTTTAAAAGTGAGTTCCATGGCTTTGAAGAAAATGAAAAATTATGAAGGACGTTCCAGGTCTGGCAACATATCATTACTGGACACATTGTGCCAGGTATTTGCAGATTGTAGAGAAAAATGTAAGGAAGGGGATGAAAAATTTAAATAGATTAATTTTACTAGGGCAGGACGTCTGAATTTTGTAGTATTAGAGAGGAAGAGGGGACAATAGAGGATGATAGCATGATCTAGAAGAGCATAGGAAGGGGACAATGAAAATAAAGAGATGCTGTTAGAATGAAATCTCATGCCCTGAAATTATCTGTTATGTAGTAATTGAAAAATCCTAGCAAACCAGATAAAAACCAAGTCCCAAAAAATAAGTAAGACTGAAAACCAACACTGACCTACATTTGGAAATAGAATGGCTGTTAACTCAGGTATTCTCTGTGATTTCCTGAGGCTATCCATGAATTCTTCAATTGATGCTGTAAAATTCTTTAGTACTGCACTACCATTTAAAAAAAAAAAAAAAAAACATCAAGCAAGGAAGCTATGCCTTTCTTGTGTGACATTGGAACCATGGAAGTATTTTTTAGTGAGGCAGTTTTTTTTTTTTTTTTTTTTTGCTTTTGAAAATGACTTTGATTGTAGGTGATAGTTCTTTTTGAAATAACAAAGGTAATTTCTTTTTTCTCCTTTACCTTTTTAAGTTATGAAAAAAGTTAGAGATTATTTTATTCACTAACAAAGCTGAATATTTACATCATTATAATACTAGAATTAACTTGCTGTTGGAACCTCAAACATTCGTAGCCCATGATGTGGTTCTTAGGTTTTTAGAGTATATAACTAAAATGATTGACTTTAAAAGATTAATATGCTAACTTCATCTTATTGAAGTTTCTAAAGCTTAAAGAGTTGAAGTTGGAAAAGAAGCATAAGTTGAAAACATTTAATAAAATGTCTTCTCGTAATAATTGTAGAATTTATTTTCATTAAAGATTCAAATATAGCAAAGAAACATCAATCAGAGAAGAAAAACTACTATTTCATTTTTTTTACCTTTAATCCAAATGTAGTAGGTATATTTTAAATTGTACTAATGGAATCAGACTTCCATTTATAATGCTTTCATTTATTTTTTCTTAACAGAGATAAAGATTATGAGTGAGCAGGTGTGTGTGTGTGTGTGTGTGTGTGTGTGTGTGTGTGAAAGAGAGAGAGAGAGAGAGAGAGAGAGAGAGAGAGCTAAAGAACCTGTAAAAGGTCAGAAATTAGTAGAAATTGGGTTGCTATTTTTATTTCCAGTGTAAAATTTTAATTGCTATTGCTTTTAACATGGATATCAAAGGTACTTTTAAAGATTCAAACAGCACAGTAAATTAGCCTTAAAAATTACTTTTTAAAATTGTGTCATAATTTTGATATGGCAACACACATGTATGTCTTAGGTTATATGTATACACACACACACATATAAAATCTGTAACTGTTTTTGTTGTTTTTTGTTTGTTGGGTTTCATTTTTATGGTGCTGAGGATTGAGCCAGGGACAATATATCCCAGCACTCCCTTTTCAAATTGTTTTTGAGACAGGATCTCACTTAAGTTTTTAGACCAGCCTTGAACTTGAGATCCTGCTACCTTAGCCTCCCAAATTGCTGGGATTGCAAGAATGTGTCACTGTTCCTGGCTATAACTGTCTTAAATTCAAATTGAACCATCTGAAATTGCTGATATTTAACAATTTTTTTCCCTAGAAAAATGGCAGTTTCATGTTGTTTAACCTGTTCTATCAGGAATTCTTTGCTGCTGACATCACACACACATGCAAACACACAGTGGAGTACTGTCTCTACTGTTAAGTGTGTTCCTTTACACACTGCAAGCAGTCATTTAACTCACACTTTCTGTAGGGCATGTGTTTTTACAAGTAAGCTGCTTATCCTGGCAATAAACAGATGTTCTTGCACATATACAAAGAACCATTCTCTCCTATCTCCCTAGACCCAGCCCATATCTGTGCATCCATGTCTCTTTGCTACCCTGGGTAGTCATTCATAATTATTAGAAATTAATAAATATTGTGGGTAACAGATAAAAATTTCATTGTGCTTTGTTCTATCCTTTTTTTTGTGTGTGTGTTAACTTATTTTTATTCCTCTGGTCATCTTAAACTGAATGCTTTTTATTTGTTTTTATAAAGCTCTATAAGATAGGAGGAAGATAATGATTTGCTATTACACTAGAAAGTTATTGAGAACATGTTTAAGCAGAAAAGGTCAGTGATAGTGCCCCTGTTAAAGGAAAGCAAAATATGTGAAAACATGAACTTGATGAAAAATGTGTTCTGTCTCTGCTTGGTATTTAACTGCCTTTCTAAGTTTTTATAGTTTCACCCACACTTTTCTTCTGATACAATATCTAGTAGTATTTAAAGTAACTATTGCCCATAATTGGTATTTACTGCCATATCTTTGAAGTTGATCATTATTTTCCTCTGATGGTATGCCTTCACAATACCCCCCACAGAGTTCACTTGTACTGTGTTAATTTCCCATCTCTTAAAACAGGGATGGAAGAAGCATGGTTTAGAAGACAGTATGTATGTCTTATGATCGGCAATTACGAAATTGAAATAAATATTTAAGTGCTTAATGGGGTTGGCTGTGGCATACTATGCCCCAATGAATTAGTGATTTGCCAACTTTGCAATAATTTAGAACTATGAATCTTGCAGGAGGGGCTTTTACTTAATATATTATGAAATAAGTCAATGAATTACATCTAGTTTCAATTGACTAATCATAGTCCTATCAAAAACTAGATATCATTCCCAGCTTCTACTAAAACTTGTTACTACTTAGCAAAGTGGACCAAACTTTAAAGGAGAAAACAACCAGCCTACTCTTTCGCCAAGGAAGTTGTCCTTTTCATTTGGGATCGAGGCATGTTTCCTTTATTGCAAAGGGCAGTTCATATTGAGGCTGTCATTTATATTGATGTTCTTTTTTCAAAATGACACCTCACAGCGAATACATTTCCAATCTCATAGAAAGTTTCCAATAACTATTGTAAAGATTATGTTTCTTTTGTTTTTTCTTTGAATCTTCAGTTTTCCGTGTAATTAGGATGAGCTCATCCAACTCCATGAGCTGGAAGAGGAGGCATCTGCAGTAGGCAGCTCGGATGCTCTGTGCTTCTGACTTTTAATGATCCAGCATCTTAACAATAGGCATGTGATTTTTGTGAGCACTTCATTTTCTCAGTTCCTTCTTGCAGGCAGCAAGGAAAGTTGAAGGAGAAAAAGCCTCCAGAACACATTAATTTTGATGTTGAATCAATCTAGATAGATCTCCCAGTTTCTTGAGTGAAGTAGATCTCCAGCTGCCACAGATTGAGGTTGGACAGGTTTCTTATTTTCTCCAAAGAACTTAACAGTATCCATTGACTGTTTTCTTTGAAGTGGGTTCACAGATTGCTGGCCATGTCGGTTTTGGAGGCTCAAAGTTCACATTGGGGCGAAGGCCATGGGGGATGGCACCACACAGCAGCAGCGTGTATGAGAGCAGCAAGCAGGTGATGTGTGGAAGAGAGTCTTTGTTCTATCCTTAAATTGTCTATTTTGCCCAGCTGTCGTAAAGTTGTTGCTTCACAATAACTGTAAGATATTTTGGCATCTTGCTAGCATATTTTCATTTCTATTACAATGGCCTGAATAAGAAATCTGAAGAAACACAGAGTAAATGAGGGCAGTATGTAATTGAGTAATAAATTCTGTACTGCATTAAAACATGAAATAGGAGAAGTTTAAAAACTTAGAATTCAATTGATTGAAACACTTCAGTATATAATTTGGCAGAATTATTAGTTATGGAACATGAAAGAAATAGGCTTAGAAATGATCGAATTTAGTGACAGTCTTGCCAAATGGTTTTGTTGTCCAAGGGCTCTGCTGAATCCATTCTTTGAGAAAGAGCTTTCTTTCTTCTAATTTAAAGATGTTTAATTGTACAAAATTCTTTTTTTTTTTTGAAAGATTCAGCTAACATCAGTTCACTTGCATCAGTAAAACATCTACATTTTAGGAGTATTTTTAACAATACTAGCCAAAACAAAAAGGAATCAATGTTTTATTGTGAATTTAATTCTACTACTTAAAAATCATGTGTAAATTCTTAATCTCTGAGCATTCTGCTTTATCATGTTTTACTCCAGTATTTAAAAAGACATGCCTTTAATATTTATCAACCCTTGTATTTAAAGACAGGTTGTGAATATACACACAAACGCAAACATGGTTTGGGTGAGGATAATAAAACTATATTACTGGGAATTAAGTAAAAGCCCTATCAAAATTAGTGAAAACACTGAATAATTAAACAAAATACATGTTATCTAATACTTTAAAAAAATATATAGTACCTCAAACTGCTTTTTTTCAGTGTGGGAAGATATCCTATTGACTTCATTAATTTGAGTTATTTTATCAGTATTCAAAATGTTAATAAACATTTGTAACATTCTTAAATATAGTTTGTTCTTAGATGTTCTGAACATTTTCCCTGCCATCAAATTCACTACTCATTAAATCCCTGTCTTAAAACAAACAGTTAGCAAAGAGAAATTGGCCTGACTTCTGGCCTGATTGTGGCAACTTCTAAATAGAATGTCTTTTGTATTGTACTGAATGGTGGTGGTAGGTTGTGGTTTGTTCCATGTGGACATATTTAGGTATTTATGTATGTGCATTTTAATTGCTGCTGATATTGTGGTTGTTCCTTTTCCATAGATGGCATTTTTACTGTGTAGTTCCATTAATTGAATGCCTACAATGGTTTAGGAAGTTTTTATAGGAAAAAAATGAGAAAAAATAGACTGTGAATTAGGACATAAATAAATGATATTTAGGTAACAAAGTTATAATGCTTTAAAAAAGATATAATTGGTTAGAACAATAAAAAATGGGAATAGTAAAAAAGAAGCGTAGCTGTGAAGAATCTTGACCTGATAAATTGGTTCCTTAATTTGGACATTAAATAGTCAGTAGGGAGGTTAAAGGTTGGAGGAATAATCTGCAAATATTTATGCTTGTACTAACATGGTTTCCATAAACAAGAAGACCCTAAAGAATGATATTTTCTGGTTCTCCAACATTTTAAACAAAGACTATGTAGTTGAAGCACAAAGCCCCAATAACTTCTTAGTTCATCTCATATCTTCTCCAGCTGCCCTGAGACCTTGGGCAAGCTTTTTAATATCAAATATATATATATATATATATATATAGTACCTCAAACTGCTTTTCTTCAGTGTGGGAAAAGAAGAATAACTAAATGCTTTAAAAGTTCACTAAGCTCAAGGAGACCTTGACTTAAGGCAGTGTGGAACTAGTCCACTGTTGTTTCTGTTCTTTCTCCCATTGAAGACTTTGCCCATGTTTTCTATTTTGGTCTTGTGAAATCCTGTTTTTTAGAAGTGAAGCTATAGGGTTTTTTTTTAACATTAAGAGAAAAGTGTGCCCAATTATCATATTATCCTCAGTATTTCAGTGTTTCCCTTAGTTTTCTAATTTTTTCCCTTAATACAATATGTATTTTATTAAAAGAAATTTAGTAAATTTCTTTTTACATACTTACTGTATATTTACTGTAGCCAATTCTTTCTTTCAAATGCTAGAGTAGAAATTATCAAGTCAAAAAGATGAATAGTTTCATCCAGCAATAGAATTGTCAGGAAGACATGTATTAGATTTGATTAGGGAAAAGCACTATGGCCCTCAGATGTGGACAAAGGATGCATCTGCCCTCAGGTTCCACACTTGGAGCGTACCATGTAACTGTTCTTGAGCCCCTTCCCACAGGGTGAGGAGTACACAAGTCTAAGACGTGGCCACCTCTTTCCTTTAGCACCATGTTATCATTATCTGAAACTTCGAAATTCCTTGCTCAAATGGCCCCAAATATAGTTCTGTCCAAGGGGTACCCAGGGCTGTTTATGGGGAGAGCTAGTAGATGAGCTTGGACCTATTGGCTCATGTGTCCTCCCCTTTAGAAGGACCCACTCAGGGAGAAAAAAGAAGAGAAGGAGGCAGGCAGCAGAGGTCCGGGACTTCTTCTGCCTTCCCACTGTGTGATGCCCTGAATAGTTTTAATGAACCCTGAATTTGAACCCAGCCTAGGACATTATGAGGGTACATATTTTAAGATACAACATAGACAATACTGTATTTGACAGTTATTTGTCTTATTTATAATTGTTAACTGTTTACATACAACATGAAAGTCTTCGATTGTAGTTTCTCCATAGGTCCCAGAAAACATCTGGAGAAAGGGATAGGGAGATCATTTGAACCTTCATTTCTGCTTTGGCCTTTTAGGATATCGCAAGGTAGTGTGCTACCCTGAAGATATCTGATACAAGCCTGGCACCAGAGTGAAGTGACTGGAAATGATGTCCCCTGTGTTTGGGTGTGCAACCGTGCCCTCAAAACCTAAGTACTTACTGAGCTACCATAGCAACAAGTGGAAAGATTGGATGACTGGGATGTTTGGAAGCTATAGAGAAAGGGGAGTTTGATTCAGCTGTGGCCAGAATTATTTCTTAGGACTATTTTTGTTTTCCACTAACCACTGATAGCTGTTGGACCTTAACCTCCTAAGATTTGGAGTAAATCTTACTGTACCTATTTAAATATTTGGGGATGTGGGGTAGGGTGGAAGAATATGAGAATAGAATAAGGAATGTATTATCAAGATTGATTGTTTCACATCTTCATAATATTATTTTATGAGAGAGGA
Organism: Callospermophilus lateralis; assembly: GCF_048772815.1. NCBI lineage: Eukaryota > Metazoa > Chordata > Mammalia > Rodentia > Sciuridae > Callospermophilus > Callospermophilus lateralis. The sequence continues at coordinate 77,933,420 of NC_135310.1, read as the reverse complement.
AATAAGATTATCAGTCTATTATTCTGGTATATTACTTATGTCCAAAAGAGAATTTGAAAGTGAAAATATTAATGCTTTGAGAACTAGTTCTGTGATAAAATTCCTCTAATATAAATGATATTCTTTTGCTGAGTATATGAATAATTTTTCTGAGCTTAGAATATTAATTTCAAATATTCCTTTTATGGAAATCAATGTATATTGGTACTACAAACCTACCATGTTCGGGTTTGTGCTTCAATTAATTTTTCAGACAACAAAACTTATAACCCTTAAACATAAAAGTCCTTTCAGTTATTTTGGCAGTCAAAATGTCCTCTATAATTCATATACATAAATATTAAAAATACTCAAACTGAAATACAAGAATATAATTTTCTTACCTTTATCAAAGAGATATTTCTAAATTTGTTTATTAGTGTTAATGCTATTTAATACTTGTGTTTCAAAGTTTTCCATTGTTAAAGGATTTTAGAATAAAATGTGTTCATTATCAGATATTTTTGACAAATGCAGTTAATAAACTTGTAAATCTAAAGCCTAAATGAAATTATTTAAAAAGTAAATTTAAGATGAATAAGGTTTTTTTATTGATGTTTTTTAATAAATGACAACAGAATGCATTATGATTCATATTATACCTGTAGAGCACAATTTTTCATATCTCTGTATATAAAGTATGTTCACACCAATTCATGTTTTCATACATGTACTTTGGATAATAATGATCATCATATTCCACTATCATTGATAACCCCTGCTCCTCCCTTCCCCTCCCACCCCTCTGTCCTATCTAGAGTTCATCTATTCCTCCCATGCTCCCCCTCCCTACCCCATTATGAAGCCTCCTTATATCAGAGAAAACATTTGTTTTTATGGGATTAGCTAACTTCACTTAGCATTATCTTCTCCAACTCCATCTATTTACCTGCAAATGCCATGATTTTATTCTCTTTTATTGCTGAGTAATATTCCATTATATACATATGCCACATTTTTTAATCCATTCATCTATTGAAGGGTATCTAGGTTGATTCCACAGTTTAGCTATTGTGAATTGTTCTACTATAAACATGGATGTGGCTGTGTCCCTGTAGTATACTGGTTTTTAAGTCCTTTGGGTATAGATGGAAGAGAGGGATAGCCAGGTCAAATGGTGATTCCATTCCCAGATTTCCAAGGAATCTCCATACTGCTTGCCATATTGGCTGCACCAATTTGTAGTCCCACCAGCAGTGTACCTTTTCCGCCACATCCTTGCCAACACTTATTGTTGTTTGTCTTCATAATAGCTGCCATTCTGACAGGAGTGAGATGAAAAACCCATCTTAGTTTTGATTTGCATTTCTCTAATTGCTAGCAATGATGAACATTTTTTCATATATTTGTTGGATTGTATACCCTCTTCTGAGAAGTGTCTGTTCAGGTCCTTGGCCCATTTATTGATTGGGTTATTTGGGTTTTTTGGTGTTTAGCTTTTTGAGTTCATATATCCTACAGATTAGTGCTCTATCTGATGTGTGAGGGGTAAAGATTTGCTCCCAGGATGTAGGCTCTCTATTCACCTCACAGATTGTTTCTTTTGCTGAGAAGAAACTTTTTAGTTTGAATCCATCCCATTTTTGATTCTTAATTTTAATTCTTATGCTATAGGGGTCTTATTAAGAAAGTTGGGGCCTAATTCGACAGGAAGAAGATTAGGGCCTACTTTTTCTTCTATTAGATGTAGGGTTTCTGGTTTAATTCCTAGGTCCTTGATCCATTTTGAGTTGAGTTTTGTGCATGGTGAGAGATAGGGGTTTAATTTCATTTTGTTGCATATGGATTTCTAGTTTTCCCAGCACCATTTGTTGAAGAGGCTATCTTTACTCCGTTGTATGTTTTTGATGCCTTTGTCTAATATAAGATAATTGTAATTTTCTGGGTTAGTCTCTGTGTCCTCTATTATGTACTATTGGTCTATCAGTCTGTTTTGGAACCAATACCATGCTGGTTTTGTACTATTGCTCTGTAGTATACTTTAGTGATACCATCTGTTTTACTCTTCCTGCTAAGGATTGCTTTAGCTATTCTGGGTCTCTTATTTTTCCAGATGAATTTCATGATTGCATTTTCTATTTCTATGAGGAATGTCATTGGGATTTTGATCAGAATTGCATTAAATCTGTATAGTGCTTTTGGTAGTATGATCATTTTGATAATATTAATTCTGCCTATCCAAGAACAAGGTGGATCTTTCCATCTTCTAATGTCTTCTTTGATTTCTTTCTTTAGGGTTCTGTATTTTTCATTGTATAGATCTTTTACCTCTTTTGTTAAGTTGATTCCCAAGTGTTTTTTTTTTTTTTGAGACTATTGTAAATGGGATAGTTTTTCTCATGTCCATTTCATAGGATTTATCACTGATATACAGAAATGCCTTTGATTTATGGGTGTTGATTTTATATTCTGCTACTTTGCTGAATTCAAGTACTAGTTCTAGAAGTTTTCTGGTGGAGCTTTTTGGGTCTTCTAGGTATAGAATCATATCGTCAGTAAATAGTGCTAGTTTAAGTTCTTCTTTTCTATACGTATCCCTTTAATTTCTTTCATCTGTCTAATTGTTCTGGCCAGTTTTTCAAGAACTATTAAATTGAAGTGGTGAAAGAAGGCATCTCTATCTTGTTCTAGTTTTTAGAGGGAATGACTTCAATTTTTCTCCATTTAGAATGATATTAGCCTGGGGTGTAGTGTAGATAGCCTTTATGATGTTGAATTATGTTTCTGTTATCCCTGTTTTTTCTAGTGTTTTGAACATGAAGGGGTGCTGTATTTTGTCAGATGGTTTTCCTGTATCTATTGAGATAATCATATTATTCTTATCTTTGAGTCTATTGATTCTTATCTTTGAGTGTATTGATTTCCATATGTTGAACCAACTTTGCATCTGTAGGATGAATCCCACTTGATCATGGTGCCCTATCTTTTTGACATGTTTTTGTATTCAATTTGTCAGAATTTTATTGAGAACTTTTTGCATCTATGTTCATTAGAGATATTGGTCTGAAGTTTCTTTCTTTGGTGTGTCTTTGCCTGATTTTGGAATCAGGGTGATAGTGGCCTCAAAGAATGAGTTTGGAAATGCTCCCTCTTTTTCTATTTCCTGAAGTAAATTGAAGACTACTGGTATTAGTTCTTCTTTAAAGGTCTTGTAGAACTCAGTTGTGTATCCATTCGGTCCTGGGCTTTTCTTGGTTGGTTGGCTTCTGATGGTATCTTCTGTTTCATCACTTGATATTGGTCTGTTTAAATTGTATATATCATCCTGATTCAATTTGGGCAAATCATATGACTTCAGAAATTTGTCAATGCCTTCATTATCTTCTATGTTTTATTGGAGTATAAGTTTTCAAAATAATTTCTAATTATCTTCTGTATTTCTGTATAGTCTGTTCCGTACGCTCGTATTTTGAGTTTTCTCTCTCCTTCTCTTTATTAGTTTAGCTAAAGGTCTGTCAATTTTATTTATTTTTTCAAAGAACCAACTTTTTGTTTTGTCAATTTTTTCAATTTTTTTTGTTTCAATTTCATCTCTAATTTTAATTATTTCTTGCCTTCTACTGTTTTTGGTGTTGATTTCTTCTTCTTTTTCTAGGGCTTTCAAATGTAATGTTAGTCATTTATTTGTTGACTTTTTCTTCTTTTAAGGAATGAACTCCATGCGATGAACTTTCCTCTTAGTACTGTTTTCATAGTGTCCCAGAGATTTTGATATGTTGTGTCTATGTTCTCATTAACCTCTAAGAATTTTTTAATCTCCTCCTTGATGTTTTCTGTAACCCATTGTTCATTCAGTAGCCTATTGTTTAATCTCCAGGTGTTAGAGTAATTTTTATTTTTTATTTTGTCATTGATTTCCAATTTCATTCCATTATGATATGATAAAATGCAGGGTAGTACCTCTACTTTTGTGTATTTTCTAAGAGTTGCTTTGTGGCATATTATATGATCTATTTTAGAGAGGATCCATGTGCTGCTGAGAAGAAAGTATATCTGCTTGATGCAGGATGAAATATTCTATATATGTCAGTTAAGTCAAAGTTATTAATTGTACTATTGAAAACTATAGTTTCTTTATTCAACCTTTGTTTGGAAGATCTATCCAGTGGTGAGAGAGTTGTGTTAAAATCACCCAAGATGCTTGTGTTGTGATCAATTTGACTGTTGAACTTGAGAAGAATTTGTTTGATGAACATATCTGCTCCATTGCTTGGGGCATATATTTTTATGATTGTTATGTCTTGTTGGTATATGATTCCCTTGAGCAGTATGTAATGTCCATATTTATCCCTTTTGATTAACTTTGGCTTGAAGTCTACTTTATTTCATACAAGGATGGAAACCCCTGCTTGCTTCCTCAGTCCACATGAGTGCTATGATTTTTCCTAGCCTTTCACCTTCAATCTGTGTATGTCTTTTCCTATCAGATGAGTCTCCTGGAGGCAGCATATTGTTGGGTCTTTTTTTTTTTAATCCAATCTGCTACCTATGTCTTTTGATTAGTGAGTTTAAGCCATTAACATTCAGGGTTATTATTGAGACATGGTTTGTATTCCCAGCCATACTTGTTTATTTTTGTTATTTAACTTGACTTGATTTTCTTCTTTGATAAGTTTTTTCCTGTAGAGTACTACCTCCCTGAGCTGATTTTCATTTTTGTTTTTCATTTCCTCTTCAGAGAATATTTTTCCAAGGTTGTTCTGTAGTGCCGGTTTTCTAGCTATAAAATATTTTCACTTTTGTTATCATGGAAGGTTTTTATTTCATTACCCAATCTAAAGCTTAATTTTGCTGGATACAGGATTCTTGGTTGGCATCTATTTTCTTTCACAGCTTGATACATGTTGTTCCAGGATCTTCTAGCTTTCACAGGCTATGTTGGAAAATCTGCTGTTATCCTAATTTTTTATTTTTCCCTATATGTAATATGATTCCTTTCTCTCGTGGCTTTTAAAATTCTCTCCTTATTCTGTGTGTTGGGCATTTTTATTATATTGTGCCTTGATGTGGATTTGTTGTGATTTTGTACATTTGATGTCTTGTAGGCTTCTTGGATTTGGATTTACAATTCATTTTCATATTTGGAATGTTTTCTGATATTATTTCATTGAATGGATTATTCATTCTTTTGGTTTGGACCTCTATGGCTTCTTCTATTCCAATAACTCTTAAATTTGGTCTTTTTATGTTATCCCATATTTCTTGAATGTTCTGCTCATGATTTCTTACCATTATCACTGTGTGGTCTACTTTCTTTTCAAGATTATATATTTTGTCTTTATTGTTCGATGTCCTATCTTCCAAGTGGCCTTCTCTGTTGGAGATGCTTTTATTTAAGCTTTTACTTTGGCTTATTATTTCTTTCATTTCAAGAATTTCTGTTTAATTTTTTTTAGAACCTCTATCTCCCTTTTGAGGTGATCTTTTGCTTCCTGTATTTATATAGGTACTTGTCGAAATGATCTTTCACTGCCTTTATTTGCTCTCTTATATCTTCCTTGAGTTCACAGAATATTTAATCATGTACATCCTGAACTCCTTCTCTGTAATTTCTTCTGCTGTGGCTGCCAAGGATTCTAATAATGTGGTGTCTTGATTGGTTTGGGGCACTTTCTTCCCTTGTCTTTTTATGTTGCTCCTGTGTCTTCTCTTCCAGCTCTGTGAGTCCGGGTGTTATTGGTTTTACCCTATAGGTTTCTAGTGCTCTTGTAGGGTTCCAAAACTTCTCCTTTGTGGTGAAGGACAATGTTAACAGATCCCAATATTAACAATATACCACCTATGAATAATTTGTTGTTATTCAGACATTTAGAGTTTGGACTCAATGTACAGAATGTTGGATTCGATTATTATCTATAAAATAATTTTTGTAAAAGGGTTTACAGTTGCTGATGGTGGACAATGAACTGGGGGTGGAAAATAGGACGATATGCTGAGGAGGTATCATGGGAGGATCTAGAGTATATCTATCTATCTATCTATCTATCTATCTATCTATCTTAGGAAGTGTGAAAGAGAAATCTAATGAAGAGGGTTAGTAGCAAGAGAATAAACAGGAAGTAATTTAGGGTAGACAAGTACATGGGAAGACAGTAGAGTGCATAAAACAAACACACATAAGTATTTAGAAAAATAAAGGATGTTAAAATAGTAAAATTGAAGGGGGAAAGAAAAAAGAAAAAAAGGGCATATACAACACCTAAGTTCTTGGTTTCACATATGTTGGGGATGTGAGAGTGGGAGGATAGAGAGGTAGAAGAAAAAGAAAAAAAAATACTCAGAGGAAGAAACCAGGATTGTTGCTAGTTTTAGAGATCCCTATTGTCCCTGCTTCTCTTCTCATCCAATAGGTGGGTTGTCTGTTGTAAGCTGGTGTCTGCCTTCAGGGTTGTGGAGGTAACCAGGCTGGGAAGGCTGATCCTGTGCAGGGTGCCTAAAAGCAGGGAGTTGCACCTGCCAGTCCCTACAGGGAGACTGCACCTCACAGGTCTCTTTTTGGGATGGCTGATATGACTTGTGTGCCCATTATTATCTCCCTATCTTGCCTGGAAAATTCCCAGTTCCTGGTCTCTCTATTAGCCTCTAAACTTTAGCCCCATCTCCCTCTCCCTTAGGAGTTCCCGATTGAGGGACCTCGCACACCGGGTCTCCCTTGAGTGATGCCCTGGTCACACTGCACACATGTCCAACTGAGAGTTGTTTTGTGTTGGGCAGCTACTATGTTGAGTTACTGCCGCTAGGGAGAGAGGGAATTGGAAACCAGGTAACTGGCCAGCTGGAGATCCGATCTGGGAGTTGCCCCCACCAAATATGACAAGGAGGTTGAGCAAAGATGGAGGCATTTTTCTTCCAGTGCTGGGGTGTCTGGTCGGGTGGGGGAGGCTCGGAGATGGCATTGTGCTGTGGGTAGGTAGCAAAGTCTGGGAGTTCTGCAGAGGTGCTGATAGGTGATTCTGCTAAGGCGCTTGCGAGCCCTGTGCTCGAACTCCGGGAGTCCTGCGTGAATGCTAATACCTGTAGCCTTGCGTGGGGGTCATAGCGCTGGTGATGTCTGCTGGAGAGAGGCTGTATAGCATCCTCTAACACCTAAATAAGGTTTTAGAATGTAGATCTCTCAGAAAATAAAATGAAAAAAAAAAGTCCTTATAATATCAGTAAAGTTTTAAATGTATAGAGATATTAGTTTGAATTAAAGCTTTCTAGAGAGCAAAACTGAGTATGTGCTTTGACTTAGCAGTCTAGTATTATAATTTATGTATCCGTAAGAGAAAAATGCATTGCTTTCTAGGTTTGTACTACAGAAAATGCCAGTTAATTTCCAAGGAAGACGTTACTCATGATACAAAACTTTTCTGTTTGATGCTTCCACCAAGCACTCATCTTCAGGTGCCAATTGGGCAACATGTTTACCTCAAGCTAACTATTACAGGTAAGACAAATGGAGGCTTTGGGGAAACACTTTCTTCTTTTGTAAACAGGTCAAAATGATACTAATCTATTTAGGAAGCAGTCATTTAAGTTATTGATAAATGTTTCTGGGTAGCTAGATTTCATGTTAGCCTGACACTAGGTTTTTGGATACAGTGTGTTTTCTATGTATTGGAATTAGAGTGTTCCACATCATCATATGGAACAAAAAAATTGCTCTTAGTCAGAGAGATGGTTCCATCAGCATTGTCATTTATTACTAACCAAACTCTAGAAGAAAGGTGAAGGGGTACAGACTGGTTCTCCAAAAAGATTACTTCTAGAAATTCACTAGCATCTCATAGTAGGAGCTAATTATGTGTATATCACTTATGAAGTTGAATTTATAATATTCAAAACAAGTGAATGATTATAAATGATTTCCTTATGTGCACCACAAGTATAAGAAGCTCTAAAAATGTATTCCTTGCTGTGCAAATTCTTTTTCCCTCACTTTCATCCTAAAATTATCTCACTTGTTTTAAATACCCTTATTGGTATTCAGTATTTTATTGGCCTTTTGAAGCTTCAAAAGGTAAAATATTAATGTCATGTAGTGTTTCTAGCAATCAGTCTAACAGACTATCAAATAGAATTTGGTAGATATGGAATATTATGATGGCATAAGTTTTCCTCTACATCATCACCAATCTCAGGTTACCATTCAAAAACTGGTATCTTCCTCAGTGTAGTTATTGCTAATGCCTGTTAATTTGCATATAAATTAATTTTGTATATGTCAAGGAGCCATGTAGTAAATTTTGGTCATGATTCTTCTTTTTAGAATTTGGTTAGCATGAATTCTAATTTTCCTTTTTTAAAAAAAACTATATTCTTAGAAATAGTTGGATTAACTATTCTTTTTATTGGATTAACATTGGATTAATATTCTTTTTATTCACTTACCAAAGTAATATATAATATTAAATTGTTTTAATCAATTTAAAATACATAAAATAAAAAGTGAAACCGTCTCTTTCTCTCCCCAAATAGTTTGTCACTACTAACTATTGTTAAATACTTATGTATAATTGAAGTTATTATGTAAATACTTTTTTATATATATCCATGGAAAATATTAAGACCATTTTTATTGTGACCTATTACATGCTGACAGAATAGATGATTGTCTAAATTTGTTAGCATATATCCTTATTAGTTTAGACCACATTTAATAAAAGCAGATTGTCTATATTATAGGTAAAGTAGTGATTTGTTAAAAATATTTCAGTATTTATAGGTTTCAGATATATATAAGTATATTACATATATGTAGAGCATATAATTAGAATTATGTAACCATTCATTTTAAATAGATACTGATAGCATTGTAAAATTTTTATGCTTCATCCTCCTTAAGAGCTTTTTCAATTTTAATTTCTGTGTTTATTTTTTTTCTAGGTACAGAAATAGTAAAGCCATATACTCCTGTGTTTGATTCCTTACTTTCAGAGTTCAAAGAACCAGTTCTTCCCAATAATAAATACATCTATTTTTTGATTAAAATCTATCCTGCTGGACTCTTTACACCAGAACTTGATCATCTTCAGATTGGTTAGTAATTTTTCATTTTTGCACAAACTTCATTTGCACTCTAGATTATATCAATACCCTATAGTTATCTCCATGTCCATTAAATGTCTTAAACTCAACATGCCTACAACCACAGTCATTTTCTCTTTATTCTGTATTCCACGTTCCCTGTATTTATTATTTGCAGCATCACTGTTCACACTTGACCCAGTCTGGTGACTTGAGTCATCCTTGAGTTTTCCCGTTTTCTCTCTCTCAGACCAGTCAGCCACTAGGTTCTATTGAGGCTATCTCCCAGTGAATTTTTAATCTTTCCTCCATATCACTTTTGCCACCCTCTAAATGCAAGCCTTCATCCCTTCTTCTTGACCTCTAACTGGTCTCTCACACTTGACTCTTAACTGGTCTTTCTTTTCTATTTATTAAATTCTTCAATTCTTTCTCCATGTTTCCCTGAGAACAGATTTAACCATGTTGTTCTGGGATCTCAGTGGGTCCCTGTTACCTGTGTTGATTATATCTTCTGCATGACCTGTACAGCCTTTGATGATGTGTCAAGTTTCATCTCTTGCTTTACAAAAAATACTTGTTCCTCTTGAAGTGCCACTTGAAGTTCCACAGGTTTGTCAGTCTCATTCATAAATGCATGCAGGGACCTCAGCTAGGATGCTCATCAACCAAACCACCCACCCACCCTCCTTCTCCTTCTCCTTCTTCTTCTTCTCCTTCTCCTTCTCCTTCCCTCCCTCCCTCCCTCCCTCCCTTCCTTCCTTCTTTTCCCAGCGGCTCTTTACCACTGAGCTATATCCCAAGCTTTTTTATTTGATTTTTAATTTGAAATAAGGTCGTGCTAAGTTGCTTAGGGTCTCACTAAGTTGTTTGACTAGCCTTGAACTTGTGATCCTTCTGCCTTAGCTCCTAAGTCACTGGGATTAGGCATATACCATCATGTCCAGCTTGGAGAGTTAGTCTAGAACATGGAAAAGGAAAGCCCAGAGAATAAGAGGAAGTATTATACCAGTTTCAGCTGGGGAATCTTGACCTAACATGGATACTTGTGTTGCTTAGAGATTGTATATTTGCCTGATAGTGATAATTCACCAAGTGTCATTTTGGCCTAGATAAACTACTACATAACATTATTCACATCTTTTTTTTAAATCCCTCATTCATCAAACATATGATTAATTTAATCTTCAGATGTTCTTATGCTGATAACAAGATACTCTGCATGGTACATATAAATGTTCAGGTCACTGGATACCTATACTATGGCTAGGATACTAGATACCAGCTGTAAATTAGTTGCCATTTTGGTATATGTACTTTCTTGTGATGTTGATTAGCATCAACTACTGCCTGAATCTGATTGATTTTGTGACATTAGAAAGATTGGAATATGGATAAATGTTATCAAGTTAATATCATCCTTTGAGGTTTCTTTAGTAAATAATCATCTGTCTTTTTACTACGGACATTCTGACCTTATGATTCCTTTCAAACTGTAACAAGGAGTTCCTGTTACTTTGAAATTTAATTCGAATTATTAATCATTGCAAGTTCCTTACTATCCTGCAGGGGGAAAAATGGAACCATCCAAGCATTTTAAAATAAATTAGAATGTTTTTCATTTTAAAATAAGGGACATCTTTATTTTTCATTTTTGTTATTTGAAAATTACCAAATATAGTCCTGATGGCAGTTTTCTTACATGAATGGAACATGGTGGTCCTATTAACTGTGCTGTAGAAATTGGGCACTGATTTCTCAACTGTGTTGTTTCCCAGATTGGGAGGTAGCCTGCTGCAAGTATATCTGATTACTTTTCTGTATTGCTTTGTTTTCATAGGAATTAAACTCTTCTTATTTTAATCAATAGATGTTTTTAATATTTGATGGAGGAGAAATTAACACAATTACTAACATTAGGTTTTAGAAAACATTTCTATTTCAATTTTCTTTGCTACTAATCATATCTCTGTGGTTAATAATCAGTATATAAATGACAAATATCTATGCTCTACCTTGTGTTGTACAAGACAGATGTATATAGATTCTGCTTTTGAGGTGCTTATAATTTAGTTATCAATTCTTTCTTGACATTTGTGGATAAGAACTTTGCAATAAGTTTTAAATTTTGGACTTCAGATTGGGAAATGACGGTGAGAAATAAAACCTTGTCATTAGTTTTACTCTAATGATATAATCCAGACATACTTGGAGGCCTAATTCACTCTAAAAACCCTCATCTGCCTTGAACACTGATATGTAGTCTGCAGAGTAAGTAACGATACTGTTACTTATGAATGTTCCAAATTCAGCTACTTAGCGTTCTCAGTTTCCCTGTTGGGTTTTTGTTTTGTTTTGTTTTTCTGATTTATTTTCATATTTCATTATTTAGGAGATTTTGTACCAGTAAGCAATCCTGAGGGAAATTTTAAAATATCCAAACTCCAAGAAGTAGAAGATCTTTTTTTATTGGCAGCTGGAACAGGCTTCACACCAATGGTTAAAATACTGAAATATGCTTTGATTAATGTACCCAGTCTCAGGTATGTAGTTTTACCTCTATCTACTATTGTTTGTGAGGCTATTTTATTATTATAAGGTATTTTAAATTGATTATTCACTGGACCTTAATAATCTTGTTCTCATTCCTTCATTTATTGTTTCTTACTTGGACTCTTCTAATCCTATTTTTCTAATCCTATTTTCTTAATTTGATTCTTTTATCTCATTTCAGTTTTTGATATTTTTGGTTAGCTAATTGGTATGAAAAAGCTTGCACCCTAGTTCAGTTAGACTTTCCCCTTGTGCATACTTTAAGTTTAATTAGTTGCATTTAATGAGTTTTTTTTCTTTTAAGGAAAGTGAAATTGATGTTCTTCAATAAGACAGAGGATGATATAATTTGGAGAAGCCAATTGGAGAAATTAGCATTTGAAGATAAAAGGTATTATACTGATTGTAACTCTGTTAATACTATATAGGCCTTATGTCCTTTGACTGAAAATTTGAATTGACCAGAAAATTTCTTCAAAGAAAAAGTAAACTAATTAATAAATCTATAAATATAAATAATGGTAATTCTCCCTACTTACCCCCAAAGAAATACTGTCTGATAAGATCCAAATTAAGGGCTAAGAGGTATAGCTCAGTAGTAGAGTATTTGCTTAGCATGTGCAAGGCCATGGATTCAAATCCCAGCACCAAAAAATTAAAATATATAGTGGTGTGTCTGTATGTGTGTGTGTGTGTGTGTGTGTGTACTCAGCAAGATATATACATATCTATCTCTTGAGTTGAGTTTTGTGAAAATATTCCTGTGTAGTAGTTAATTTGTTAATTCAGGATATTCTTGTATAATGAATAATGATATTTTATATATATATATATATATATATATATATATATATATATATATATATATATATATTAGAATGGAGAATTGTGCGTGTGTGTGTGTGTGTGTGTGTGTGTGTGTACTAGGGATTAAACCCAGGGACACTTAACCACTGAGCCACATCCCTAGACCTTATATTTTTATTTTGAGACAAGATCTCACTAAATTGTGTAGGCCTCACTAATTTGCTGAGGCTGGCTTTGAACTTGCAATTCTCCTACCTTAGCCTCCCCAGCAACTGAGATTATAGGCATGGCCCAATTGATAAAATAAATTTGATGAGAATGGATTAAGCAAAAAGAAACATGTTATAATATTTCTTAGAGCCTTTAACATGCTAATATCCATTGTGACTTTCAAAGAGTGGGATTTCTTTTGCAGCATTTAGCGTTTTGTCTTCATTGTTGTTTGTTTGCATTAATTCTTATTAATAGACTGGTCACTGGTATCCTCAGTATACACCTTAGGAAATGCTGGTATAGTCAATAGGAAACAATTCATGTCAAGCTGAATCCAAAGACAGAAAGGAGAGCAAAGTGAGAAGTTATTTCATTGAAAAAAAGCACAGTCAACTGAATATAAGAAGACAATTTTTTTTTTCACTACCAGGAATTGAACCCAGGAGTGCTTAACCACTGAGCGACATCCCCATCCCTTTTTTTAAAAAAAAAAATATTTTTAGTTGTAGATGGACACAATTAATTCCTTCCTTCCTTCCTTCCTCCCTCCCTCCCTTCCTCCCTCCCTCCCTTCCTGAGGATTGAACCCACTGCCTCACACATACAAGGCAAGCGCTCTACCACTGAGCTACAGCCCCAGCTCCACCAGCCCTTTTTAAATTTTTTATTTTTGAGTCAGAGTCTTGCCAACAAGTTGCTTAGGGCCTCACTAAATTTTGGAGGTTGACTTTGAATTCCTGATCCTGCTGCCTCAGCTTCCTGAGCTGCTAGGATTATAGGCATGCACTACTGTGCCTGGAAAAGAAGATAGTTTAAATGAGGCCATATAGCACATCTTCCCTCAAAAGATGTGAGAAAGGAGATTCAGAAAAAAAATTTTTTTTCATATTCAATTCATATTTTTATTGTGGTTACAGATTATTAGATGTCAGTGTTTGTACACAAAGTCTTTTATTTAATTAAATTTAGATCTTTACATTTAGATCACAGAAGGCGCTGATTCTAAGTTTCTGGAGTCTCAGACCTCCTAACTGGAGGCACTTGGTTGGAAACTGATTCATGACCATGGACTCTTGGTGTCTTTTGACTTACATCAAGTCAAGCCCTTACTGGAAAACAAAAAGGCCTTGCCTGTGTAGATGGCTTGGGAACATTTATAAAGAATTTTACTATAATCTGGGGTTTTATGTAGAAATAGGAGAATCCTAGCCTGAAAGACTTATTGATGGATTTTGTTAGTACTGTTCAGTCAAAAACATAATTGCAAGTCCTATACATAAAAGGAAAGTAAAAGTTCAGATTCAATATCAGGTAGTTTTAATTATAGTCACATTTGTATTTTAGTTAGCATTTAAGATATTAATTTTTAAATATATTTTGAATCACCCTTTCCCACATCTTGACTCCTCTGTGTCACTTGTAGTTTTTGAGAATAAAGTTTCTGATGACAAATGTGTTTACCTGAATACATTTGCCTTATTCAATTATTAAATAATGTAATAATTTTGAAAATGCTCTGAAATTCTGTAGTTAAAAAAAATTAAATACTGTCTAGAATTAGGTTTCATCTTTCTACCAAGTCCTTTGTGGAACAAGGAAGGATAGGAAGGGTAGTAACAGAGATTGGTATATGATCTAATATTTTTATTTTTTTTTCTGGTCCTCAGCATTTATCCAGATAATATTATTAACAAATAAAATTCTTTGAAATATCATTATGAAATGGAAACTTGTTAACCTTGTGACCTTGGGCAAGTTATTTTTTTTGACTGGGCCTCAGTTTTTTGTTCTGTAGAACAGACACATTAATACTCATATCATAGGGCATCTGGATTCATGTGTTAGCATATGTAGATGCCTAGTCCATAATTAGCATGTTTGTAACAGTTACATTTATTCATTCCTGAAATATGTGTGAGCATCTACAGTGTGCCTCTCTATACATAGGGGCACAATAGTAGTAAGATATTGTGTTGCCTGTTTTCTCATGTGGAGCACAAAGACTGTCTCTTCATTTTCCCTTATTGTTCCATTCAATAAAATTGAGGGAATAAAGGAAATTCAGAGTCATTTTTAGAATGTTTCTATTTCAATACAATTTTCATGGTACTATGTATGAAATTTGAAAAGAAAAAAAAAGTCAGCTTACCTGAATTTTATCTACGTATGTTATTATACTTAACTGTTAACACCAGAAGTTGGGATCCAAAGTCTAGCAAAATCTTACACATTTATTTTTTTTAAGAAAAAACAGTAGGCAGATATGTACAGTAGTAGATCTAGTTAATTACTATGTGAAAATGAAATGAAATTAAGTTTCATTTCATTTTCACATAGTATTAAATTTCATTTATTTTTTAAGATAATGTTACAGTGACTATTATTATAATTGTATTTTCTACTTAATGTATTCTGTATATAAAATATTTTCTGTTTCAATGATTCTCAACGTAGAGCAACCCCAACATGCCTCAGGACATTTATGTTCAGCGATGTTTTGATTGTCACAATTGGAGGGGGAGGTGATACTGACATCTAGTTGGAAGAGGCCAGGAATACTATGAACTTCCTACAATGCACAGAAAGCCCCCCCAAACAGAATATGGAACTCAAAATGCCAATAGTGCTGATTGGGAAACCCTGCAATATATATAACATGATTTTTAACAATGGCATTATATTCAATCATGTGAACATATTATAATTTAACTAATCCCCTACTATTTGATATAGTGACTAAAAGTTATTCTGTACTTCCTCTAACTATTCAGAATAAAAATTTCATCAAAATAATCAATAGATCAAAGTGTTCTAAGGCTGTTGATACATTTTAACAAATAGTCTCTGAAGAGTGAAGTATTTAACCCAGATTATTGTGTAGAATACACTTAATAGTGGTTTTTTGTTGTTGTTGTTTAAAAGTGGATAGAGGGCTGGGGATGGGGCTCAAGTGGTAACACACTCGCCTGGCATGCACGAGGCGCTGGGTTCGGTCCTCAGCACCACATAAAAATAAAATAAAGATGTTGTGTCCACCGAAAACTGAAAAATAAATATTAAAAAATTCTCTTTCTCTCTTCTCTCTCTCCTTTCTCTCTCTTTAAAAAAAAAAAAAAAAAGAATGGATAGAGAGATCAGTGATTGAATAATAGGGGAAGGAAAAAGAGAAAGGAAGGAATTCCAAGCAGCAAGGAAATGAATCACAAAGGACCAAGGTTCATTTACCCAGTTATATCCACCAAGAGAAGATTGTGTACTTTAACTTAGATTTCTATGCTATTTGCAAAATGTGTTTGACATAGGAAAATATACAAAATAAGACTACTCTAAAGTGCATCAGTAGCTGTGGATTCTGTGCACCGAGAGGAGAAAGAATAATCACACTTTTGTGAGAATAAGGATATCAGTGCTTCATGCAAGAATTGACTTTGAGCTGGGCTTTGGAAAACAAAATAGCATTTCTGTGAACAGGAAAGGAAATGTTGGTAGTGGCAATAAAGACATAAGGGCCAGAATGCTCTGATGTTTTAGTGACAGACCATAGTCCAGTTTTGTTCCTAGTATTTTTTTTTAGCTAGAAAAACAGGAAAAGATGGAGCCTTAAGTATTCTGAAATGGTAGTGTCTGTTGGTAATGAGGAACAATTGAAGCTTTTAAAGCAAAGTTGCAAATTTGAATCTGGGTTTTTAGCATTACTAATATGGCAGTGGTGTGTCAGGTTAAGGCTAAGAGTTGTGTTTTAGACAAGAGATGTAGGACCTGATTTGGAGTTGTGGCAGTTAAAATGAAAAAGTAGGAGACATGCAAGAAATAGGAAGGAGAGGATAGGTTTTGGAAGCTAATTGGCTGGAGGAGGATATTTGTTGGATATTTAGGCTCTGCTCTTGATTTACAATGAATGAGTACATTTCAAGTCTTTTTATCTCAGGTAACTATCAGTCTAATTTAAAATAAAAATTTCTAGCAAGCTTATTTGCTTTCATTGACATTTTAGACCTCATAGGCATTCATCAGAACAAGCCTGTTCTTTCTATCTTTATCTCCCTCTCTCCCTCTATGATGTTTTGCATTTTATGGGTAACCTGAATTTATTTCAAGAGTCCTGGTCCTCTCTGGTTTTTTTGAAATCAGGGCAGACAGGGAGTTTCAGGATGTTTACTCATTCATGCATCTAGCAACTCAGTATTGTAATTGTTTAAGATCACAGGTTGGCCTTCATTCAGAAAAATCCAGGACAGAGGAATCCACTGGCACAATCTGTATCTTGATATGTTATAAGAAATGTTTTATTAAAGAAATCTTGATCTTAACTAAGAATTGTTTCTGCTCCAATTTGAGCAGTGTTACTTTCCTGTGATGGTTAAGCAGGATAGTAGTCTCCAGTAATCCTTAAAGCTTACCATGCTGTCTGTTCACTTTTTCCATTATGTGCGTAAAATGGGACCACTGTGTGAATAAATACAATATGCACAAGAAGTTTATTTTATTTATGTGTTTATATAAATATCTCAGTTATTTATCACCATCTAGTACATGTCTTTAGAAAATATGCCTCTAATTCGGCTTTTTTTTTTGCAAGCATCTTAATAAAGGAAAATTATGAAAAGCTACTTATTACAGATTACAGGGACTTTGGCATTCGTTTATATATTTTAGCAATTTTATTCCAATGATAGGTTCATTAGAAATAGAGCCAAAGGAGAACATCTGTTACTTTTTGATCTTTTAATTAAACAGGGTACTTTCCATTTTTTACTCAAATGTCTAGAATTGGAAGACAGTAGTTCTTCAGTGCTATTGGGTCCCCTTTGATAATCTGTTGAAATATTATGAACCTTCTTCCCAGAAAAATGCACTTATTAAATCATACACATTTACATATATAATTTCATAGATGACAGCACATGGCCTTGTTTTTCCAAGCACAGATTTTATTTTTAGCAAGTATTTTATAAATCAATTCCTTCATTCACTTGATGAATATTTTCTGTGCACTTATATTGAGCTAGACCTGTGTGTAGTATTGAACAAGGCAGACAGTGACTCTGCTCTTATGGAGCAGTAAGCAAATATACTTTCTGAAATTATGTACCATTATCTTATTTTAAGTTCCAGGAAGGAAAATATAGGCTAGTGGAAGAAATTATAGGTTAAGTATCAAGTATTCAAAATGCTTGGACCAGATTGTGGAGATTTTTAGATTGGGAATATTTGCATAGACTTACTGGTTGAGCATCTCTAATCTGAAAATCTGAAATTTGAAATACTCCAAAATATGAAACTTTTGAGAGGATCATGTTGGGGCTCAAAAAGTTTTGGACTTTGAAACATTTGGGGTTTTAGGTTTTCAGATTGGAGATGTCCATCCTATGTTTGATGAGGCTGTTTGGTTTAAGGTGGATTCAAATCTCTGCTAATACTAAATGAGGAACCTTGAAGGTAAGAACTAAAATATAATTCTGTAGGAGTTCAGAGTATTAAAAAATGGGGTGGGGTTGGCGTAATGGCTCAGTGGTAGAGCACTTGCCTTGCATGTGTGAGGCACTGGGTTTACTTCTCAGCACCATATATAAATAAATGAATAAAATAAAGATCCATCGACAACTAAAAAAATTTTTTTAAAAAGCATAGATTGTTAGGATTGTAAGAGATTATGTAGTTTCCCATCTCATTGCACAGATGGGTCCATAAAACCAAGAGTCTGGGATCTGTACACAGAACTGTACTATTTCTCTATCCCCTTGCTGGCACTCTTGTTTGGTCTGCTGCTTAGGCCAGGATGATCACTTCCTGGAAACCCTAACCCAGTTGAGGCACAGTGATGTGAAGACAGTGATGCCAGCCATGTTTTTTTCTCTTCTTATATTTGGTTTCCTTGTTCCCTCATATGAAGCTGTTCACTTCAACTTTTTCTTAAGTGTATATTAACATAGAACCAATTCCAACTATTCTTCAGAAGTATCTCAGTTACTAACTAGAATATGTAGAAATGCATTTTATTTGATGCTATTGAAAATAGAAGAATTAACTGTGATTACTAAAATAGAGCATATCAGAATGGGTACAATATAAAATTTTGAATTTACTATAGCTTTTAACCTGCATTTTACTTAAAGCTTATGGTAAGATATGGTCAGAAATTATATTTTGAGACTTGATTTGATGTTCTTTCCCATTTTAATTCTATACCCTTTCTTTTGCTTTCATCTGTTCCATTACATAGCATTTACGTGCTCTTCTTTTTTGACCAGTAAGGATATAGTGATCGACAAAGCAGGCACAGATCCTGCTCTTCTGTAGTTAATGACACAAAGAGAAGGTAGACATGGAAATAGTGATCTTGTTAAGTGAGCTCATACTTACAACCTGAAGTAAGGGCTATGAAGAAAAGAAAAACATTTTCATAGCCTGTATAATACAGGATCCTAGACTGGTGGGGCCACAGCACTTCCCTATGGGCATGATACCTGAGCTAAGAACAGAAGACAGAACAAGCCATATGATGGCAGTGAAAATGGAGAAAAGTAGGTAGAGGGTTAGGAGTGAGGACTTGGTGAAGAAATTGGGTGTAGAGGATGAGGTAAAGCGTGGTTCCCAGAATAAAACCCAGGTTTTTAGCTTGTGCAACCATGTGAACTGGTGCCATTCACAGAATTATATCAGGTGTGCAGCAGGGAGATAACAAGCTGATGGACTTTGAGACAGCAACAGTAAAAGTCAAATGGGATTCTTAGTCTAGAAATCATCCAAGAGATGTGAGCCAGAGATTCAAGTACACATCACTGGAAATTGTTCTGTATTGTGATTTTTGCAAGCAGATTATTAACAGAGAGGTATGAGGATCTCTGAGATCCCTTGGAGTTCTGTTTCTAATAATTTTTTTAAATGCCAAAGTACTTTCTTTATCTTTAGGAAAAGCTAATCCTTACTAAATATAGATTTACCTATATAACATTCTTGATACATTCAGTTTTTCTTTTAATGAGGTGTTTTATTGAACTTAAAACATGCTGATAATATGTTTAAAATAATGGACTTTTAAAAATTGCTTCTTTCCCCCAGATTTGATGTTGAATATGTTCTCTCAGCCCCTACTTCTGAATGGAAGGGCAAACAGGGACACATTTCACCAGCTCTTCTTTCTGAATTTTTGAATAGAAGTTCAGAAAAATCCAAAGTTCTTCTCTGCATCTGTGGACCAACACCATTTACAGAACAAGGAATAAAGTGAGTAGCAGTGTGGTGGGAAAACCCTGAAATGAAAATCTTGCCTGAAAAGCAGTCATTCAGCTAGTCTCTCAGTTCCTCCTGCTCATATGAATCTACGCTTTAATATCCTGTTATTATGACTTAAACAAAGAATGAAGTTTTCAGTCTTCCCATGAGTGAAGGGTTGGAGGCAAGGATCATGTGTAGTGTTAGATATGAACACAGAAGTAAGACACAGCTGCCACTTGGTGTTCTCTGCCAGTGGCTGACAGTATGCCTCTACTTCCACCAAAGCTTTGTAATATAAATAGTAATTATTAAGCAGTTTGTCTCATTGAGGCTTTCAATCTTCATTCTCTGTAACTGGGGAAAAGCTAGTAAATAACAAAAAGAGTGATTGAAAACCAGGCAATTAGACCCAAAGAAATTAGAAAATATAAAAGGCAAGACTAGTAAACCCCAGATAATGAATAATCAGTGGTGGTGCCATCTTATTTAAAATTCATCTTGATATGATTTATTTCTAAAATGGCACTATAAAATATTTGGTTGAATGCAGCCACTGTTGGGTTTCTAGACGATTTTGAAATATGACTGCCATAAATGTCCTGCTTTTTCTTTTCAGTACATGACTAAACCTGACATTTTCTAGATAATTTTTTATCTTGTGGTTTTATTTTTATTTTAATTATAAAAAAATTGATCCTTGTCAATAAAGATATATTAGGAAAAAAGGCTAGAACTACATTGTTTTACTTTTTGACACTATTATTTTAGAAGTATCTCTATGAGCACAGATTGCAGTATAATGATACTTTTAAATGATTGGAATCATAAACCCTTCAGCATTGAAAGACTGGCTGAGAAGGAATCTCTTTTATAGCTATCCTGGTAGAACTACATTGTCTCCCTCCATGAATGATGAGCTTTTTGAATGCTGGGACCATGTCTTCTTCATTTTGATTCCTGACAACATATAGAAAACACATTCCTTGCATACCAGAGCCTCAGTGTATATGCATTAAATAGAGGGTAGTCATGACCTTCGTATTTTTGCATTTTAAAAATCTACTATAATCTGTATAGTTCTCTTTTCTCAGTTTTGCTTCACAGCTAATCTTTCAGTACTATACTCCTGGTGTTCCCAGAAAGCCCAGGAGTGTCATTAATCATTACAAATGAATGCCTGATATTACTTACCCTTGACCATGCTGCATAGAGTTGCCTTTTGAGATATAGCTTGATTCAAATCTGTACTTGCAATTCATAACATCTAGCCTGTGACTCTTAGTTAATGACTCATTTCTTTGATTTCCTTGTCCTCACCATCTTAATGCATGTAATGTGTCCTTTTTTTTTTCATTGATAATGACATGAGTCTTTTATAATATCATGGTTTTTTTTTTCTGTAACACAAGTTTCTTTAAAATGCTCTTCCTAGGACCTTCCAAAATTAATCTCATCTGCCACATAGGTTATAAGTAGTTGACTTTCCATATCCTTGAGTTCCACATCCATAGATTCCAACAATCATAGATCAAAAAATATTTGAAAAACATTGCATCTGTACTGGACAACTATTTATATAATAGTTATAGTATAGTAGATATTACAAGTAATTTAGAGATTATTTAAAGTGTATGTGAGGATGTACTACATCAGATGCAAATTTTTTTTATAGAGAGGACTTGAGCATCCATAAATTTTGGCATCCACATGATGCCAAGAACCAGTCTCCTCCTGTACCAAGGGACAACTGTATAAACATCCCAAACTTATCCTGCATATTTGGTGAACATTTGTTAATTTTTATGATATGATAACAGAGAAAAACTTAGAATCCTATTTTTGTAAAAAAATACACAGAAACAGCTCATAACTATTTGGCCAATAATGACCTTTTGATCCACTAACTACCACTTTATCACAGATACAAATAAAACAGTCATGACTTTGAAAGCCCATACTGTCTGGTGGTAGAAACAAATGCATATATTAATAACTAAAGCATGACACAGAATATCACAAGTACTCTTACTAGAGATAAAAAGAAGTATGGAAATTCAGAGAGAGAAGTTACTTTTACCTAGCGGTGGGGAGGGGGGCGGGTGTATTAGGGAGACAGGCACAGCATGATTAGAAAAGACTTCTGCTTTGAATGATGATGAAAATGTTACCAATCAAAAGAAATATAGGATAGTGTTACAGGCAGAGAAAGGAGGAGGGTAGACGCTTTAAGGGTACAGTTTTGTCTAGAGTGAAGTCCCTTTAGGTTGGAGGGGACAGGATGCATGGCTCAAAAGGTAAGATGGCTCAGATAGGGAGAGGATTGGCTACTGTTTCAGGACTTCTGTCCTGTACTGGCCCTTCATGTGAATATGTGTGCTCTGGAAGCTGCCAGTAAGGTTTTAATTCTAGCCCTACCACTAATAGTCATCTTGCAGTCATTTACTAGGTGTCCTCAGGTCAGCTACTTACCCTTTCTAAGCTTTAGTGCACTTGCCTATAAACAGGAATGAATAATGATACTTAATGTGAAGTGCTTAGCACAGTAACTGTATATAATATTGTAAATATTAAATAAATGACTGTTATTTTCAGCGGCATTTGAAACATCTATTTCTAAGTCTCCATTTTTACTGTTTTCCAAGTTGAATTATATTTTAGCAGTATGCTGCCTTTTCCTGTTCAATGAGGCAGAATGAAAATAGAATGCCAGGGGAATCAACTTTGAAAACTGATGAATAAGGGAAAAACCAAGCATTTATTCTGCTTTTCCTACCTGAGCCATTTTACTGAATAGCAACATAATAAAGGAGAAGTCTGTCTTTATAGAATTCCTCAGCTGATTAATAAAGAAAAAATGATAGATTTAGAATATTACCAATTTGGGCCTTGAATGAACTAATGGATCTATACAGAGATTATCCATGATTGCCAGCATCCAATAAGAGAGGCATCATATGTAATGTGCCTCTGACTGGAAAAATACTACCTGTAAAAACTTTGCCAAAAAAGAATTAAAACTTCTGGGCATGGTGGCACATGCCTGTAATCCTAGCCACTTGGGAGTCTGAGGCAGGAGGATCACAAGTTCAAGGACAAGCTTCAGCAACATGACAAGGCTCTAAGCAACTTAGCAAGACCCTGTCTCAAAAGAACAAAAAAACAGGCTGGGGATGTGGCTCAATAGTAGAGCACCCTTGGGTTCAATACCTAGTACCAAAAAAAAAGAGGTAAATCTGTATCTGATCAGGCCTGTGGCTTCAGTTATTAAATTGTGGAGAATAAAACAACATAAGATACATGTGACTAAGGAATATGAAAGGAATGCAGCAAAATGAGGACTATGGGAGACTCAAGAAATAAAATTCTGATTTTTTTTTTTTCCAACACAGATTGTAGGATATGGTGGGCAATTGGGGGAGGAAAGAGATCTTATATATCAGAATATACCAGTCAGTTGCAGTGAGTAAGTTGTAATTGAATCCTCATTCACAACAATTTTAGAAGCCATGGCATTTATGGAAAAAATTGAAAATTTGAACACTGACTAGATATTTAATGACATTTAGAAATTGTGTATTTTTAGAAGTGATAATTTGTGTTTTAAAAAAGTACATAAGAAATGGAGAAAATGAAAAACTACTGTGATATAATGATAAACTTATTTATTTTTAAACATTTTCTCTAAGAAACATGTGGTTTTTTTATTTGTTTTTCAGGTTGCTGCATGACCTTAACTTTTCCAAAGATGAGGTCCATAGTTTTACAGCATAATGAAGAGTGTGATTGTATTTTACTCAATTACTTTATCTAAATTTGTGATTACTTAGAATTTTTTAAGAGAACATTTTTGTATATATTAAAAGATTAACTAGAATCCAAATTTCAGTTTCTTAAATGAAATCAACTGTTCCTTCAGTATAGGTAATTTGTCAGCTTTATTTTATACATAACTTATTTTACTATTGATACTTGACCTGGAAAGTCAATCATGGCAACAACAGGATTCCTTACAAATTCCCTTACCATTGAAACTGTATCACTGTTCTACAATAAGCACTTGTGTTTTGGGACATGATAAAGTAAATGATCACTTTGATCACATTTCTATGCTATAAAATGTCTTATTAGCAATACAAATTAAATTTTACATTGCACTGTTAACTCAGGAAATGATCATTTATGTCTTTGTTATTAATATTAAAACATGGAATGCTGTAAAAAATTAAGTGATCCAAATAATTTTATGTTTGTATATGGCATTGATGCACAGTAGAATAAAATTATACTTAAGTACTTTTTAATCCTTGTTGTAGAAACATAGTTGAATGCAACAATACCAGGTTTATATCTTAAATGGAATTCTGGAAGGCACCAGTAAAGATACTGGGGACACTCACCTATGTGGGATTAGCTTTGTTAGAGAGTTTAAGAGAATCTTGACAGCTATTTTGATTCTAAGGCAAGACCAAAGGCATCAGAAAAGATAGTAACAGTGTAGCATCTAGTCCATGGCCTAAAATAATCACTAGATGCTTTGGAATGAGTTAAATTTTTAATTCTAAACCAGCTGGAAAGGAGGAATATTCTTCCTAAACTGTTCTTTTCTGGCTGGCTGCTTTTCCACAGCTGGCAGTTCAGCAGGGAGCTCTCCTGGGCATGATAGTTTGGGAGTCTTTTCTCTCCCTGCTACTGAGGCCAACCTTTTTAAATCCTTTTGCAGACTGGGACTCAGCAGAGGTCATCAAGAAAAGTCACTATGATTTTTTCTTGAGGAAACTGTGTAGAATAGCTAGGTGACTGCTGCATAAACTAACTTAATAAATAGCTAGGTGACTGCTTGCATAAACTAACTCTCACTACTTTATGAAGCAGCAATGTTTTTACAGAACTGGAAGGTGGGAGGAGTCTCCAATTTCCCTGTAAATGATTTTGTAAATAGCTACATCTTCACTAAAGGAATGATGTACTCAAAAAGAAAACAATCTTAACATTTCTGAAATTAAAACTGACCAGCTCTGAAGCTCCCTGTGTGCAATGGCTAGTTAACACACTTTTTCCTGTGCTGCCCCCCCCCCCTCTAGCTAGCTCCTCATCCTCATTCAGCAAGGGAAGAATCCCCCTGTC
The DNA here is from genome assembly GCF_048772815.1 of Callospermophilus lateralis. Lineage (NCBI taxonomy): Eukaryota > Metazoa > Chordata > Mammalia > Rodentia > Sciuridae > Callospermophilus > Callospermophilus lateralis. The sequence goes on along the minus strand of NC_135310.1, from coordinate 77,908,457 downwards.
CCCAGCTGGCAGTGCTCCCTGATGGCTAATAGGAACTTCCTCATGCTTCATGCCTCCCTACTGTCTTCTTTTTTCCCTCTACCCTTATCATGTAGCACTTCTTTAGCTGTTTTGTAGCTGATTAGTAATATATCAATTAATTTTACCTTAGCCAACATTTTTCTCATTTTTTGTAACAATCTTTTTTCTCTCCTCCAGTCCTTTTCTAGTTAAATAGAATTTCCTCTCTATTATTCTCTGATTGTATATCTCTGTTTATTTCTCTATTTATTATATTTTAAAGTGTAATCTCTACTCATGTGATTTTATCAATTTTCATGTTTGTAAATCCCAATTTGGAGTCTTATCTAAGAATCAGCTGAGCTTCATTTTTAATATCTAGTTAGCTCCTTGAAACCATCTGGATATTCCATAGGCCCCTCACACTGAGTATATCCCAAATTGAACCTTGACCATGATTATCCTTTCCCAAGTCTATATATCCTCTTGAACTCTGATATATGAGTTCAGCCATCTGCCTACTTAGCTCTTCTATAACCGTTAATAATCAACATCAGTGTCTCCCTCTCCAATATGACCCCTTTCCAACTAATCCTGCCCAGTCATTCCTCAACTGCATTAGCACTGTAGCCTGGTAATTAGTCTTCCTATTGCAGTCTTGATGTCCCTGAAATCCATTCTCCATTCTAGGGTTCTAGAAGGAGTTGGAGGAAAACAGGCCTTCGTCTTTCACTAATTCAACCATATACTCTCGGGTACAGATGGGACTATAGTTTATAACTGTGTTCTTGAGCAAAGAACTTAAAGACTCCTACATCACATATTTGCAATGAGAAAAGAGAATTCTGATCAAACTCCTATTGCTTGAAGATTCTGCTTGCTTTCTTTAAAAATATGTTGATCTATTAAATTTTTATTACTGCCACAATAAATTGCCACAAACTTAGTGACTTGAAATAATACCCATTTTTTTAAGTTGTAGATGAGCACAATATCTTTATTTATCTATTTTTTTAAGTTGTGCTAAGGATTGAACACAGGGCCTCACGGAATGCAAGGCAAGCACTCTATCGCAAAGTCACAACCCCAGCCCAAATAATACCCACTTATCAGCGCTTAATTCTCAACTGGGTCTTCTGTAGAAGGCCTTGCAAGCCTGAAGTCAAGTTGTCAGATAGTCTGGGCTCTTATCTAGCAGCTCTGGGAAAGACTGTTCTTCCAGCCTCAGTCAAGTGGTTGGTGGAATTGACTTCTTGCATTTGTAGGACTGAACTCCCCCATTTCCTTGCTGGCTGTCAGCTAGGGCCAGTCTTTGCTTGTGGAAGCTACCCAGATTCCTTCTCAAGCTTTCTGGTAGCCCCTTTCTTCACTGGTAAATCAAGTCCCTTTGTGCTTTAAAGATCTCTGAATTCCCCCTTCTGTCTCATCTTTGTTGTCATAGCTGTCATGTGGTTAGATTGATCTTACCCAGATATACAAGGTAGTCACCCTACTTTAAGATCTGTAATCTTAATTACAGCTTCAAAGTCCCTTTTGCCATGTAACATAACATATTTAAAGGACATTCAAATCTTTGGGGGGCCATTTTGTATATCACAGTCTATTAAGTAAACAGAAATTTGATCAAGGCGCAATGTATTTTGTCTAGATATCACTATGAATCCTCAATTTTCATCTTGATGTGATAGAGTATGACAGGAGCTATTACACCCCAAGATACTCAAACATCCTTATACTGGCAAAGGCCTGACTATAACCACTATTATGATCCATCCTCTCAGCTGCATAAGCTTGTCCTGAACCAATTTGGGGCTGAGTCTGTTTATATTTACAGACCATCTTTGAGCAGATGACCAGATTCAGTATGGTTTACATTCCTTAGAATTTGTGGCTAATGAGTTATAAAAAAAAAAAAAAGTGAAATTCAACTATTCATCGTTTCTTGGTATCTTTCAGCTTAAACTATGGTAAAGTCACATTCAACCAGGATTATGAGTTTGGCTTAGCTCAAAATAGAATGCCAGAGTAATCTATCTACTTCAAAACCACATTATCTTTGCTGGTTAGAATTCCCATCTTTGTGCAGCTTCCTTTCATGAAATAGAGGTTGTACTTGGGTACAGCATTATTCATAAAGCAGAAAAGAGGCAAGAACCCAAATGTTCACTCGTGAATGAACAAAAAAATAAATGTGGTATATTCATACAATGGAATATTATTTGTTATAAAAAGGAATAGAGTAGAGGTACATGATACATCATGAATGAACCTTGAAAACATTATTCTGAGTGAAAGATGCCAGTTACAAAATACCATACATAGGATTCATTCATATAAAATGTCTAGAAAGGGAAATCTATAGAGGTAGAAAGTAATTAGTGGTTGCTTATGAAATACAGGAGTAGGGAACCATAGGGAGTAGTATGATAGTAAAAGGGTATGGATTTTTCCTTTTGAAGTGATAAAAATGTTTTAAAGTGAAGTGTGGTTGTGGCTGCACATACTTGTGAATATATTAAACATATAATGAGTTGTATACTGTAAGGGGGAAATTGTATGGTATGTGAACTATATTTCAAAATATAAAAGAATATTTTAAAATATTAAGACCATTTAAAAACACAAAAGCAAACAAATTTTATAACCTGAAAAGGATGTAAATCTTTTTTAAAAAAATATTTATTTTTAGTTGTAGTTGGACACAATACCTTTATTTTATTTCATTTATTTATTTTTATATGGTGCTGAGGTTCGAATCCAGGACCTCACACATGCTAGGCCAGTGCTCTACCACTGAGCCACAACACCAGCCCAAGGATGTAAATCTTAAAAAGTATATTAAAAAGGATCCCAAAGGCTGTGGTAAATATGAAAGGTAAAGAATATCAAAATATGAATAATAGTAGTCCTAAAGGTGAAAATTAAACTAAGGGAAGATTAGTAAGTACTAAAAACTATGTACTCCAAGAAAAATTTTCCTAACATTAACAAACAAACAAAAACGAATGTTGGAAAAGCACGTTAAAGAGTATCTACTCTCAATGACTAACATCAAAATAAATTTTAGTAAAATTACTAAAACTTAAAAGCCTTTAGTCATTGAGATAAAAATAGAAACAAAAAGTCATGAATATGACTTTTTAAAAAACAACAAAAAAATTTAGATTATTACTAGACTTTTAAATGGCATTGCCTTATCCTGTAAGAAGATTTTATAATGTATTTGAGATGCTCAAGGAAAAAAAATCTGAGCCAAAGATTTTGTTATTTATTTATTTTTAATGCTTTTGAACATAAAGGCATAAAATATTATTGAATGCAAGAACTGAAGAAACACTGTTTTAAAAAGTCCTTCCTAAGTAATCTATGAAAGAACAGGATGCACACAACCTGAAAGACTAAGGAGACATAGATAAAGTGGTGATAAACATTAAACCTGTAGAACTTAAACTAAATGAGACTTTAAAATGAAAGGGAGCTATGCTCTTACATGGAGTTAAAACCTAAAAATGAGGAGAATGTACAAAATGTTTCAACTATTTCAACAATATTGGCAGTGTTTGTGTTCATGTTGTTACTCTGAGGATGTGAAATAAAGCAAATGCATAATTAAAAATCAATAGAGGGGCTAGGGATATAGTTCAGTTGGTAGAGTGCTTGCCTTGCATACAGAAGGCCCTGGGTTCAAGCCCCAGCACCACAGGGGGGAAAAATAGAATGTCATCTGGTCTTCATCCTCTTGTATTTCCCCTTTAAAAACCTTTGTGGTGGGACTGGGGTTGTGGCTCAGTTGTAGAGTGCTTGCCTAGCATGTGTGAGACACTGGGTTCAAGTCTCAGCACCACATATAAATAAATAAAGGTCCATTGACACAAACTAAAAAAATATGGGGGGAAAAAAAAACAACCTTTGTGGCGAGGTAGATTAAAATAAGCTATGTCAGTTGAACTGTTATTAGACTTTGAGAAGAATTTTCACTAAAGAACCGAGAGAACCAACTATAAGATGCAATCAAGGGTCCACAATTCTGGTACAAACCAAGATCTTTTCCAAGGAGAAAAACTTGCCAGTTCTTTTTTATGAGACTTATTTTTGAGGACAACCACAGGTCTGTTTGTCTCTTATCCTTTAGTAATTCATTCTACACAAGTGTTAACTCCTTCCTTGCCTCGCCCCCAAAATTGTATATGAACCAGGAGGAGATTAGCAGTGGCCAAGTTCATCTGGGAAGGTGTGACTGCCTTAGGTAAGGGTCGTTTGGCAGTGTATCTTTGGACTTCCAGTGTTCATGCATTTTTTGGAGTGTCTAAGAACTGGGTTTGATAATCTATGCTAAACTAAAAAACCAAGTAAACACTGGGATGATTAGGAGTTGTATACATGAATGCTGCATGGATTGATCTGAGAAGGAATTAAATCAACCCTAAAACAACAAAGAATAGAGCCAAAGACAGTTCGCATACTACGTATTGATAAGTACCAGATATGAACCAATTGCTTCTCATTCAAAACTAAGTAAACTTTTAAAAGCCAAGATAGGGAAAATCCCATAGAATGTGAGGTCATTTCAGACCTCCTCAACTCCCCAAATGTTTAGGTGAAGGCCTTCCTAAATTACTTCATTTAGCACCTTTACAACCAAACATCACAAATCAATACTCAGCTTAATGACCACATCACTCTTCTCTAAATACGTTTCTTTTTGCCTTCTTTGTGGTGATTAGGAGATGGGTCGATACCAGCTACCTGCCAAGGGCAGAGTGCTCAGCATGAAACAGAAATCAAACTGGTAATTTCAGCTTATGTGCAATAAATGTCAACAAGATGTAGCCTTAATCAACACTCATACAGTATAGAAATGAGCCCTGAGAAAACTGGGCTTCTCTCAAGACCCCAGCCTTCAAGTCCTGGTTAGGTCACTAACATAAATGGCAAGTGCCTTGTTCTTTTTTTCTATGGATTAACCCCACAAAGAGGTACTGTCATTTGGAAAGCTTGGCAAGGAAAAGAAGGGCTTCAAATGAACAGAGAGATATACTTTAAAGACTGTTATAAGAACCTCTAAAAATGTGAGTCTTCTTTTTTAAATGGAGAGTAACATTTTGTTGGTCTTTTAATCATAATATAATCAATGTTGCTTTAGAAAATTGCATTTCCTCATCTAGTAACTCAGGGTTTGTCTTGCTCTTAAAGATGGATTCAGTTATAATCTGGTACTTGAACTTTCCATTTGGATACATGAGAACCTTTGCAGAAAAAGTTGTTTTGAGGAGAGAAGCAAAAACTACAGTGCCCCCATTTGAAAAAATAAGGATAAAACTGCAAGTTTCTGCAATTGAAACCACAAAATACATGATTAAATGCACAGAAGAGTATGTTTTCTGATAAATCTGATGCCTATTAGCATATTCATCCCCATTATCAGTTACCTAAATTTCCTAATAGTGTTCTATAGTCGTACAGCTTTAACAGTAGTTTTCTATCATACAATTAAGTGCCAGAACTCAGTTTTGTCTGGGTCCAAATCTGTAATCTCAGTCACCAATGCCTATTTATCTTTGCATTTCTACTACAGCTAACATTATGCCTTGTGCATAGTACATGCTCAGTACATGTTTGTAGTCTTAAGAGTATATCAAGCCATAAAATGCTACCATTGATCTCTTTAGCAGTGCTTCAACCCATAGTTTAAATACTATTGCCCCAAACATTGGACTTTCAATGAAATATTTGCAAATTCATATTTTGGATTATACTTTTAATAGGTGCATGCCAATAACAATTTTGATCAATTGAAGAGTGAGGCAACATCTATCAGAGACCCATTACTGACAACCCACAGATGAAATGGAAGCTATCAAAGAGTTAAGTCTGCCCATAATTTTTTCCACCTAGGGTTCCCCTTGGCTTCCTTTACAAATGAGAAAGTAAAATTTATTTTCATTATAAAGAATGTATTTTTAAAGCAAAACTATTTTACATGCCCTTTACAAATTGAAATACTTATCTTTACTTGAGATGCTTTCCTTCTGATATGTTCTCAGCATGACATTTTTGGAAAAGAAAGATTCCTTTGATAGCAGGATTTACCAAATTTTTCATATGCAGTTTAAGGTCTGTAAGAGAAATTGATAATCTGTCCTTAAATGAAGCAAGAGGAAGAATGGAGGGAGGTGCAGCTGGAGAGACACATAGTGAGCTCATGGTAAAGAGCTTCAGTTTTAATTTAAATGTAATGGGGAACTGTCAGTTTTCAAGCAATTTTATTGAGGTATAGTTTACATATAATAAATTGCATTTATTTTAATTGTACATTTTGATGAATTTGACAAATGTCTGTATCTCCCACATTGAGATATAGAACATTTCCACCACCAAAAAGTTCACTGTGGTCTATACCAATTGGTTCCTTCCATACCTGGCCCTAGACAACTGTGGATCTACTTTGAGGCACTCTAGATAGATTTTTCATGACTATAGTTTGATATAAATGAGATAATCCAATATGTACACAATTTTGTTGGGCTATTTTTGCTCTGCATCATACTTTTAAGATTCGCCCATATTGTGGCATGTTCATTCCTTTTTATTGTTTAGTACTGTTTCAATGTGTCACTGAACTGTATTTATTTTTCCACCTAGGGTTCCCCTTGGAACTGCACAAACGGCATTTTTGTGGCAGACGTTTGCATTATCTCCAAATTTTGGCTATTCTGATTAAAACCGCTAAGAACACTCACATTCAAGTCTTTGTGTGAACATATTTTTTCATTTCTCTTAGATAAATAATTAGTAATGTAATTTGTATGGTATGATAACTGTATGCTTAATTTTTAAGAAACTGCTTTTTTTTCCCCTGAACTGGTTATACCATTTTGCATTCCCTCCTGCTTCCTGAGAGGATTTCAATATTCCATGTCCTTATCCATTTTGAACTAGTAATCTTTTAAATACAGTGAATAATGGTACCTCATTGTGGTTTTAATTTGCACCTCTCTGATGTCTAAAATGGAACATATTATAGTGTGCTCACTGGTTATTGGTGTATTATCTTTCATAAGTTGTCAGTTTAAATCTTTTTCCTATTTTTAGTTGGGTTGTGTCTCTTTGTATTATTGTGTTTTAAGGGTTCTTTATATATCCCAGATACAAGCCCTTTGTCAGATATATTTTGTGAATATTTTTTCCACATTTTTTATTGGTGCTTTATAGTTGTACATAATGGTGAGATTTCTTGTTACATATTCATATATGCACACAATATAACATTATAATTTAACCAATATCACTCCCCCTCTATGAATATTTTCTTTAACTTATAACAGCAAATCATTTGTGTGCTTCACTGTTATTAGTGCATAGGGAAAGAATAATCTTAGAGATGTAAGTCAATTTAGATTTGTTCAAAATGAAGATATAAAATAAAGAATAATACAGGCAGCAATTGTGGAATTGGTGGGCAAGTAACATTCAGGGAAAAGCTCTCTAGTGGCAGAACAGAAGGATATTAGAGGGTTTAGGCCTGTGAGGCAGCTAATGAAAAGCAAGACCATGAGACACTTTCAACTTTGGTCAATAAATCACACATTAAATAATCAAAATCATAAATCTGTAGTCATGAAGGCAAATAAAGACCATACTAATTGTATAAGTGTAGCTATGTTAGAGGACAAACCACTAGTTGTATTATTCTGACCATTGCTTTGCAGCAATTGGGCACTGGGAGGCAAATCTAAAAATGAGCTGGCAACTTTCTCTATTCAAAGAGCCTATGTTCTGACTTAGGATTTTCTAATTAGTCATCTTAGCCTATGGTGATATTAGAACAGTGAGGGGAGTGTTTCTCGTGTAGTGATTGTAAAGGCAGCCTGTGCAGACTTCAGCACAATTCTATTTCCTGTCATTTAAAGCATTCTGAGAAAAGCAGTTATTTGTACTCTGCAATTGCTCCTTAAACATGCCTAAAGGAAAAACTTCTGAAGTCGTCAGTAAATGCGTTCTAGTGTTTGTTATGCTAAAGTTTCCCCCACTTTCTGAGTGAATTAAATATTTTATTATACAAGAATTATAACAGCAATTTTCAGAACAGTTTAGCCACATCTTTGGAGAATAAAATCGCAGAAAATCATTACAGTGCTCCCAGGTTTTCACTATTACACTCCATATGTTATGTGTGGTGTGTATTAATATGTACACTTCTCATATTTTAAAATCTTGAATTTATTATTCCAAACTTGCAAGTAGGAACTTTGCTTGTCTCTGTGTCTCTTTTTATTTTTCTTACACTCTGCACAATTATATGGTTAGAAGAAGCTGTACTTTCCCTTACCCTGTTAAGGAAAGGAAACAAAAAGCAGAGTCCTCTATGCCCAAGGTAGTTTCAAAAAGCATACAACTCAGATTCCACAGTAATGGGAGAAAATATCATTGGCTTCCTCAGTAATGAAGTCCTGAGCTCTGTCCCACTGTGACTCAATTTCTGGAAGAACTACTAATTCCTGGGCTGGGGGTGGAGCTCAGTGGTGAGGTCATAGGTTTGATCCCCAGCACCGCAAAAATCAACAAACAAACAAACAAAAAACCTACACTTACTCAAGCCCCAACATACAAGCTTGGGCTTCTGAGGAAGGCCTAAAATTTATATACAAGGTTTTTTGTAAGATGTAGAACAATAATCTTGAGGAAGATGCTTTCACTTCTAAAGGTTCTAGTTTCGTACTCTTCTTCCATGAAATCTTAAATAATAGGCTCATATTTATATAATAATTTTAAACTAGCAAAGCAGCTTCCACAGTCCTTCAGTGTCATGCTGGAGAATGCTTAGCAATACACCCTTAAAAAGAGGGGAAAAAAAGACTTTATTTGTAGAGTTTGCCAAATTCTGTGTGAATGTTTTGGCTGTAGTTGATTTCAAGGAGAGGTGACAGTGTCGAGTTGGGGACAGAACAGAACCACTGGTGCTAAGGGGATGGGTTTGGGGGGGATGATAATGGTGTCAGAATGGTTGTGGAGGGGCACTGTGCAAGAGCTTTTCACATGCCTTCATTGAACTCCCCCCAAGAAAACCGGACGAGGTAGGTATTACTATTTCTTTTGCTGATGGGGCTCAAAGAGGCTAAATCACAAGTTAGAAAATGGAGGAGCCAGAACTGGAATTCAGTTTACCTGACTGACTTGCGTGGAGTCAGACAACCACCAAGAAGAGCTGCAGCAGACCTCAGAGCCAGGTGTCCTGACAGGGAGGCCTCATTTCTACTTCAGATGCTCTCCTAACTTATTCCAAGTCTATTAGAGAGCTCTGTATCATGGTCAAGTCCAGATACTGTCAAAGCACTTTCATTTTATCTGTACTCATGTATACATCAAGTGGAAGTGAGACAGAAAAGTAAGGGCTATTCTGGAGGAACAAAAGAGATTTTAGAGAGGGCCCCAGCTCTGCCCTATTAGCTGTGTGATTATGGGAAATTGACCTAATCTTTGGGTGTCCTGTTATTCTCTTATGTGGGTTGAGGATGATTAGTACCTGCAGAGTGAATGCTTGATAAATATTACCCATCAATACTACTGTCCAGCTTTTATATGTTTGATGAAACAAAGATGCTATGTTCAGAAAAATACATTCAGAATATATTACAATCATGTATTATACATTATTTGTACATTCAGAACATGGAATGATTAAAAGACAATTTATAAATGATTGCTACCTCTTATAACAACTGTATGAGTTCTTATAAATACATTTCAGGGTTTTAACAAACAGTAGGACTGATATTTTATTTGAATAATAATTTGATGCAATTCCTTCCTTATCTTTTTAATAAAAATCAACTGTATCAGATTGCAAAATGGTAGAGAGAGAAAATGCATGAGCAAGAAGCAATGTCAATCCATAATGAGAAATAAAGCATTTAAAATATTGTTGAAAACTCCTGTGGAGACCTCCAGGATTCCATTTCCCTCTAAACCATTCCCAGGGTTACTATTGCTTTAATGTTTATCATTTCTACATCTTTTTACTCTCACTACATGTACCTATTGCATATCCCCACATATTGCAATATCCCCACACAAGATACAGAAGTCTTTTATGTTTTTAAATTTTCAGGGGTGATATTATATATGGTGTTCTACTACTTGCTTTGTTTTAATTGCATGGCATAGGGGATTAATCTATGTTCATTTATTTTAACAGTGATACAGTTAGTATTCCATTACTGTATGAACATATAACTTTTTTCCTTTTTTTCAGTTCTGGAGATTGAATGCAGGGCCTTACACATGCTAGGCAAGCATTATACCACTAAGTTACATCCCCAGCTATATAAGGTTTTCTAAAAAATAAATTGATAAACTTTAAAACGTTTAAATCATCCCAAAATTGTAATAATTCTTACACATGCCACCTTCTGAATATGTAAGAATTTCCTCTGGAATTTATACCTAGTAGTATAATTTCTAGGTCACAAAAGGTATGGGCATCTTCAATTTTACTGGAGAAAAAAGAATCCTTTTTCACCAATTGTCTATTTACCCTCTCATTACCAATGTATGCAAGTTCTCACGGAACCGTTTTCTCAAAATGCTTTTTATTGTTTGACTTCCGAAAAACTTCCAGGTCTAGTGGCTATGAAATTGTCTTGTAGCTTTAATTTGCATTCCCCTAAGAAGCTGGAATTTGCCTGTTTGCTCTGAGAGCCTATCACTGCCTTTCGTCTCCATTCTGGAGGGAGCTAATTCCTGCAAGTATGTTTCCCAAGATCCTTTGCTCACTGACTCCCATTTACTCAGCTAATGGGAATCTCTGGTGGGAGATTGGTGGGGAAACCAGAGTCTCCCTCTCTGTTCGGTTTCAAGTGAGATCCCTGTCAGGGCTTTATCTCCTCCATAGCCCCAGCGCCTGAGGTACATCCCCTGTTCTGACTCTTATTCTTGCAAGATGCCTTTTTCTCCATTGCCCACTGGATAGCCCTAGCCTCTGGATTCTGAAAACACCATCTCTCCATCTCTTTTCTTTCCAGGCTACAGGTTCCCAAAGTTATATCTATTGGTTGTCCTGCCTTTGGGGTTTCTGAAGCATCTGCATTAAATTTCCTACATTGAATGACTGAGTTTGAACTCTGCTTTCCAGCTGAATCCTTGTCCATACAGCTGATAAAAGTGAGGCCGATCTGCTTTTCTTTCCCTCCTTTTTTCTTTTGCCATTTAGATTTTTTGATATAAATTATTTGTACATGCAGCAGTTAATCTAGCTTTTATTATCTTTTTCCTATTAATTTGTTTCTACAAAATTTCTTTAAAAATTCGAAATATGAAGTGGCAAATATTCCATCCTGGTCTGTGGTTTATTTTCTGTTTTTAAAATTATATGCTTTAAACCACAGAAAAAAATTAATATATCCAAAGGTATCATAATTTCCCTTGTAATTTGTTTTTAATTTTAAAATCCATTCCTAAACAGGAGTCAAAAGGATATACTCATGCTTGTTTTGCTTTGTTTTTAACTGTTCATCTTGTGTTTTTCATATTTCACATTCAGATCTCAATTTGCTTTCCATGTTTTGAGATTTAGTTCACCTGGAATTAATTTTCACATATGGTATGACATAGAAGTCTGATTATTATTTATTTCACTGATAACTAATTATCTTACATCAGTGATGTGTATGAGCTGCCTCCTACCTGCTCATGAGAGTCCTATCAAATTTTGAGGAATTCTATGAGCTGATGTTAAAATATTTGTAGTTTTCATCAGTCATGGTGGCAATACACTACAGAAATGGGCAAACACTACAAATCTACTCCCTCTTCAACTCCAGGGAACTAGTGATCCAACATACCAGCACACCACCATAAGGTCTCTTTCTCGAGAACCATAGTGTAGGCTGGTGGTGTAGCTCAATGATAGTGTTCAATATGTTGAAAACCTGGGTTCAATCTCCAGAAGCAAAAGAAAAAAAAAACCCTTATTGTACAATGCATTTTTTAAAAAAATTGAAGGTCACAACTCTGTAGTTATTATTAAAAAAATGATTTTTAAAAAATCAAATGAGGCTGAGTAGAATACACCAAAATGGATCGCGCTTGGTAATAGTGATAATTTCCCTTGAATCTGATTTTAGTTATATGTATATGTGACTGTATGTTTGGAATTGAAGTACAAAATCACTCACTATGGGTTGTTGGTAAAACAAAATGTGGAAACACTGAACTAGTTTGTCCTTTCTGATTTGCAAAGCTACTTCTTTCGTATATCAGGTTTTCATATATGATTTATCCACATGTGGCTTCTCTGTTCTGTTCTCAGGTTTCTTTATCTGGCTCAGGCTCTGCTCACATGGCATATTTCTTTCAGCTTTAGGAAAGTCTGCATGTCTAGTAGAATGAAGATCCTCATCCTGAAGTTGTTCACAATTGTTTTGTCTATTCTCCATTCTATATAGATTTTAAGACAAATCTTCAAATTCCATGAAAAAATACTATTGAGCTTTTAAATGAATTGTATTGGCATTTTAGCTTATGGAGGATAAGTAACACTTTTACAATAAATATTATTATCCTTGAACATGGAACATATGTTCACTTATCTAAAATTGCTTTCATATCTTGTAAAAAAGTTTTAGAATTTCTTTCATAAAGCTATGTACTTTTTCCTTAGATTTATTTCTAGTGCCTTATATTTTGTTACTATTAAATATAATATGTTTCAAAATTGTATGTATGTGTATGTTTTGTTCAGTAGGGACATACTTATTTTTGCACATTGATGCCCAATGTGTATTTTAACCTTAATTATTAATTCTAATTTTTGTTCTATTTTTCTCTTGTGTTTTCTGTTTAGATAATGATACTGTTTTTGAAAAATGATGGTATAATTTCTTCCTTTAAAATTCTTGTACCTATATTTTCCTCTTTTTTTCTTCCTGTACTTGAAATTAGCCAAAAGCAAATGAAAAGGAAAACCAAGAAGAGTGATAGTGGAAAGAACTTACTTCATTCTGGATTTCTTAATCTTAAAGAGTGCTTCAAATGTTTCCTCATTACATAGGCTATTTCCTGCTATTTTGAAAATTGTATGAGTTTAGGGATGTTCGTTTTTATTTCTGGTTTGCGGAGTTTTTAATTATTAGTGGTGTTGACTTTATTTATTTATCTTGTAACATTGAGGATTGAACCCAGGGTCTTGAGCATGCTATGCAAGTATTCTACCACTGAGCAGCTCTAACCCCAGCTGCCAATAATGTTGGTTTTTATCAAACATGTTTTTCTTATTCTATTTTATTGATTATGATTTTATGTTGTGTAAAAATTTGTAGATCGAGGAAATGTTCTTGTATTCAAACTTTGCAATAAAATGCACAAAGGTATTTTTCCCATCCTGTGAGATGATTTTATGGTTGTTTTCTTTTAATCAGCTAATGTGATAATAGGCAAAATATGTACAGTTAAAACTGATAGATTATTCTAAACTTATATTCTTGTTCTTGGGATAAGCCCAGATTATTATTGTTGTTGTTCAGTTTTGTTTGCTAATATTTTACCTAATTGTTTTTTTGTTAAATGTTCATAAATGAGACTGGCATGTTATTTTCATTGTTATCATTCCAATCTGGTTTAAATATCAAAGTTATAACCAAATATATACCATGTATTTTGGAGTGGACAATTCTTCATCTTTTTCCATTTTAATGTACAATACCTCCATGTCGGAACCATGTTGGTTCCTTCTACAATTGTTGCCTCACTAATAAAACCATTTTACCACCCATTTTCAGATGGATTGATTGTCTTTAATGTTTAAGACATTGGTTCTTCTTGGTTCTGTGATTTTTTCCCCCTCAGAGTCAGTCTATCTAGAAAACAATTTTTTTTCCATCTAACTTTTCTAATTTACTGACAAAAAAAAATGTTCAAAGTATTCTATTTTTGTCATGGCGTCTACATCTGCAGTTAAGGTTATATTCTCATTCCTAGGATTTACAATTACTCTTACTGTTGCTCATCAGTCATTTCAAAGTTTTAGCTTTTTTATTTGTGGCTTTTAAAGGCTAAGTCTATAATTTTTTCAGTCTTCTCTAATGTATTTTTGCCTTCAGTTTAATAACTTTTGCTCCTATCTTTCTTTTCTGCTAACTGTGGCAGCTTTACTTGACTCCTCCCTGGGTTGGGGAGTACAGCTTGAGAGGAATAAGTGTGCTATCCTTGAAATGAGATTAAGCCATGAGGAACTGATGCTGGCATTTCCTCTGAAGACTCAAGTAGTTCTTTAAAGAAAAGTTTTTAAAAATCTTCTTTTGAGCTATTTGGAAAGCCCTACAAGGTATGTTCTAAGGGAGCATTTTCAGGAAACATTTTTCTTTAAATTGTACAACAAATATCTATGAAACCTCAGCAGTAAGAGGAAAAGGATTTTCTGTCTTATTTAAATGCTATGATTTATTGAAGAGCTTATGAATGCTAAACCACAACATGGCAGGCACAGGAAAAGAAGATAATGCAGCAATGATTCTTAACATTTATTTGTAAGTCACAATACATGGACTGAGTTCTTATAGCATTTGCCACTTTGCTGGTGAGCCTCTACCCACATATAGCCAAGACTCACACAAAGGTAGGGATTTCTCTGTCTCTATTATCTACAAGCATTCAAGTGATATGGCAATATTTTGAAGAATTTTTATGACATTATTATCACCCAGTTTGGTCCCTTTGGTGACTAGGAATTTCTTAGTCTTCTGAGCCCACTTTGAGCTGACACGTCTGTCTCTTGGTGTAATGAACTATATTTTTAACTAACAAGCTTCTAATTTATGCCTCATACAAATAAGTAAGCTAACAATTATGGTGCATAATAATAAATGTTATATTAGAAATATGCAAAGGGTGCTCTGAAAAGGCAGAGACAGAATCAGTATTAAGTTACTATAACAGAGTACCTGCAGGAAGAATTAAAGTTTAGGTTATCAAGAGGATAGAAAGTTCTTCCAGAATGGTCATAGACATGTGAAAGAAGTTGTGGCCAGAAAGCAAAGAGATTGATGGGGCCAGTGTGCCATCTACTGAAATACTCCAGTCACGAGGAAGGAGGCAGCTGGGGCCAGGAATTATGAGTGGTGGAGCGTACCTTTTCTTAATTGGAACAGCAGTGGTGCCTTCCAGCCCAAGAGATGCATCCCCAACTCTCAACCCTCACCTACAGGGGGAACAGTGCCCTTGCTCAACCAGAGCTTCTCCGAGCAGGAACCATCTGTTCCCATCCCAACTGGGTTCCCACCCACATGCGCTCAAGAATGGAGGAAAAAGTTCTCACTCTATCTAGACCATGCCCTTTGGTGACCTTTTCTCTGACTTTGTCATTTCTTGAAGAGAGTAGAAATACCAAGATGACTGAGGATGAGGGCCTGGGCTTATCCATCCAGGGAAAAGCCAGGCTATTTAGGACATAAAAGCTGGATGGAGGCCATACAGGCTTATCAGCAGGCTGACCCCACCAACTGCTTAAGGGCAGCAAAAAGGAACCTAAACATTCTATTGAAAATTGTCCTATTTCAAAAATAGCTTCAAAGCTATTGCCCTAAGAAATAAAAGAACACTGTGTTATAATATGTTATACTTACACCAGTTTATGTAAAGATCTAAATCTGGCCCTTGTTGAAAGCTTTGGTATATTAAGACCAAGCACCCCAGCCAAAGTATTTCTGGGGCAGAAAAAGGGACCCCCTTTCAGGAAGAACTGAGATGTAGCAAATGTTGCAAAGCACTTCCACAGTGCATCTCATTGCTCCTCACTGAACCCCAGGAGCTGCACTGTATTAGTAATTCTCACTATGCAGGTAGGGAAATAGATGCTACAAGAATTTGCCTAATTAAGTTTCTGAGCTGGTGACTGTAACATTCAGAATTCATACCAGATCTTCCCCTACCCAAGACACTGGCTCTGAGTAATTCCTAAACCTCTTTTCAGCTCATCCATGCAGGAATTAGGGGAGGTGAAGAAAGCTTAGCCCTTGAAGTTCTGGCCTACCAAGTGGGCCTCAGTTTGAAGAAAGCACAGGGTATAGCAGTTGTCTAGTGTGTGTAAGGCCCTGGGTTCAATCCCCAGTGTTGCAAAAAAAAAAAAAAAAAAAAAAAACAAAGAAAAAGCAGAGTCAATGGTTAGAGAAATCCAGGCTGAGCTGATAAAGTGATCACATACCCCTATGCTCCTTCTCTTGATGCCAGAGCCAAGGCAGCATGAGTTGGTGGGAATGAGATGACCCCAGATGGCAAGTACAAAAGTAGATGTGGGATGAATCATTACAGTAGGAACAGTAGGAACTTGCTTGTTTATTTTGAAGTAAAATTTATGCTCATGCTTCTCGGTGACCTTGAGGAATTGTTCCACGTCTCTATTTCTCCAATCTATTGGATATAGGAGAACCTGTCCTGTGAGGATGCAGAGATGCTCCTGTGTTCAACATGTTTGTATCTAGAAGGCAGATAACACATTATAAAATTGATTATGAAGCAGATTTCTTTTTCCTTTTTTTTTTTTTTTTTTTTTTGAGACAGGGAAATAGATGCTACAAGAATTTGCCTAATTAAGTCATCCAGGCTGTCCTTGAACTTGTGATCCTCCTGCCTCAGCCTCCTGAGTAGCTGGGGGTACAGATGAGTTGGTGGGAATGAGATGACCCTCCTCACCTGAAAATTATTTTTAAAGTATTAGGAAACCTATTCTTTTGGAAAACACAGAAGAAGGAGATGTTGTTTGAGATTCTGAAGATTAAAAAAAAGATTTTGTATGGGTTAGTATTTGAGCTGACCTTTGTCAGAAAGTAGAACTTTAATGGACAGGGTTGAGGCAGGCTGCAGGGAAAACTAAAGATCCTGGAAAGGTCAGATGTGCAGTTTTGGAGTCTCTGTTAGGTCGATCCTTCTTGCTCCTCCTCCTTTCCTGATCCCTCTTCCCCACCTGCCCTGGTTCTGTTTCCCCAGAGAACCCTAATGCAGATCCCAATTGTTTGGAGTTTATCAGCAATCACATTCAGTACAATCTGGCTTTACATTTTATAGTTAATTAAGCAGTTTCTTTTTTAAGGCAATAAATATATCTTCAATAGGTTTTTGAGTGTTTCCATTTATTTCCTCCCAACTCATGTATAGACCAACACCCCCCTGTCTGATGGGCCTTACAGCAAAGATATTAAAAGAATAGAAATGATATATTCAACAGAGACTGAACCCAAGAAGCTAGAAATGAGATTTTGTCTGCAAAATGATGCTAATAAGCATTAACACAGCCTTTGCTGCTCCCTCTGCCCTAAGACCTGTTTTTAAGAATGAGGTGTCATGTCTGAAGGAAACAAGACATTCAGAGTAAAATCTAATTCTATTTGGATAAGTAACCACGTTGGAAACGCTGACAAAAGGTTTACAGAAAGTTTTGGTTAAGGTCAATAAGGGAGAGATGGAGATAAGGGATGGATCATTGTTCTTCCAGGACTGACAAGACAGGGCTCTAAATCCCAGGCCTCCCAAATGGCTCGCTCTCTCTCTCTCTCTCTCTCTCTCTCTCTCTCTCTCTCTCACACACACACACACACACACACACACACACACACACACACACACTTAGTTTGAAATTTCCACATGACATGAAGATGTAGTTTCCCCCTATTGGGGCCCAATTTTCTCATCTGCTATATGACAGAGTTAAGCCAGATAATCTTTAAGCTTTTTTGCTTTTTTTTTTTAAGTTCTGACCTCCTATGACTGTACAATTTGTTTTCTCAAATTGGCTCTGTGATTTGCAAGATAATGAATTGATATTCTAGTGGACTTTGACCGTTCTTGTTCTCTTAGGAAATGAAATTAAAATATTCATGTTTTGGTATTCAAATCCACCTTTATGGCTGTGATTAAGGTAGACAAGTTCCCTTCCTAAATCACTTCCAGGCAAAGTCATCAATCATCTGGTGGGTCCACCCCTCTGTACCACAGCACACCACAGGGCAGTAAGCATTAGGTGGTTATGACATCCCCAGGGTGTTTGCACAGTGGCATGCTGGCCCTTGGAAACAGGGTTTCTTCCTGAAACTAAGAAAATGACACAAAACATTATAAATAATACATGGTAAAAATATAGGCAATGCGCCAAAGAAAAAAGAAAAAATGGCTAAAATTCTTCCACTCAGGTGATCACCATGAACATGTCAGTGACCATTCTTATATTTTCTCCTTTTAACACACAATCAAATATAATTTTGTATCAAGGCGATGATATAACTGGCAATTTTAGAACAATTTTTAAAATTTGTTAAGAACTTTCATATTTTAAATTTTCATCTAAAACCTATTTTAGATTTCAAGAGTATTTGTAGTGAAATAAAAAAATTATTTTAGAAAGAATTATCGGTCTAACAAAGGGAGTAGAGAAACTGGGGTTGTGGCTCAGCAATAGAGCGCTCACTAGCACATGCAAGGCCCTGGGTTCGATCCTCAGCTCCACATAAGAATAAATAAATAAAATAAAGGTATTGTGTCCAACTACATCTAAAAAAAAAATATTTTTTTTTTAAAAAGGGACTAGAGACTTGTTTTATCTTTTTAAAATTTTTATGAATTGGTAATTTATAATAACATTTATTTATGGGCTCCATGTGATTTATTAATGATTTATTATGATTTATTAATACAACATATCCACTACCTCACATACTTATCATATTTTGTGGTGAGAATGCTTGAATCTTATTTTTTTAGCAATTTTTTTGGCTTATTTTTTTTTTAATTATTGGTTGTTCAAAACATTATAAAGCTCTTGACATATCATATTTCATACATCTGATTCAAGTGGGTTATGAACTCCCATTTTTACCCCGTATACAGATTGCAGAATCACATCGGTTACACATCCACGTTTTTACATATTGCCATACTAGTGACTGTTGTATTCTGCTGCCTTTCCTATCCTCTACTATCCCCCCTCCTCTCCCCTCCCCTCCCATCTTCTCTCTCTACCCTATCTACTGTAATTCATTTCTCTCCCTTGTTTTTTTCCCTTTCCCCTCACTTCCTCTTATATGTAATTTTGTATAACAATGAGGGTCTCCTTCTATTTCCATGCAATTTCCCTTCTCTCTCCCTTTCCCTCCCACGTCTTGTCTTGTCCCTGTTTAATGTTAATCTTTTTCTCATGCTCTTCCTCCCTGCTCTGTTCTTAGTTGCTCTCCTTATATCAAAGAAGACATTTGGCATTTGTTTTTTAGGGATTGGCTAGCTTCACATAGCATAATCTGCTCTAATGCCATCCATTTCCCTGCAAATGCCATGATTTTCTCATTTTTTAGTGCTGAGTAATACTCCATTGTGTATAAATGCCACATTTTTTTTTATCCACTCATCTATTGAAGGGCATCTAGGTTGGTTCCACAGTCTAGCTATTGTGAATTGTGCTGCTATGAACATCGATGTAGCAGTATCCCTATAGTACGCTCTTTTAAGGACTTCAGGGAATAGTCCGAGAAGGGCAATAGCTGGGTCAAATGGTGGTTCCATTCCCAGCTTTCCCAGGAATCTCCATACTGCTTTCCAAATTGGCCGCACCAATTTGCAGTCCCACCAGCAATGTACAAGTGTACCCTTTTCCTCACATCCTCACCAGCACTTGTTGTTGTTTGACTTCATAATGGCTGCCAATCTTACTAGAGTGAGATGGTATCTTAGGGTGGTCTTGATTTGCATTTCTCTGACTGCTAGAGATGGTGAGCATTTTTTCATGTACTTGTTGATTGATTGTATGTCCTCCTCTGAGAAGTGTCTGTTCAGGTCCGTGGCCCATTTGTTGATTGGGTTATTTGTTTTCTTGTTGTTTAGTTTTTTGAGTTCTTTGTATACTCTGGATATTAGGGCTCTATCTGAAGTGTGAGGAGTAAAAATTTGTTCCCAGGATGTAGGCTCCCTATTTACCTCTCTTATTGTTTCTCTTGCTGAGAAAAAAACTTTTTAGTTTGAGTAAGTCCCATTTGTTGATTCTTGTTTTTAACTCTTGTGCTATGGGTGTCCTATTAAAGAATTTGGAGCCCGACCCCACAGTATGTAGATTGGAGCCAACTTTTTCTTCTATCAGATGCAGAGTCTCTGTTTTGATATCAAGCTCCTTGATCCATTTTGAGTGAACTTTTGTGCATGGTGAGAGAAAGGGATTCAGATTCATTTTGTTGCATATGGATTTCCAGTTTTCCCAGCACCATTTGTTGAAGATGCTATCCTTTCTCCATTGCATGCTTTTAGCCCCTTTGTCAAATATAAGGGTTTTTTTTTTTTTTAGCAATTTTGAAATGTCCACTACAGTATTGGTAATTGTATTCACCACTCTGTGCAATAGATCTCAAAAAAGACCCAAACTCATTCCTCCTAGGCAGGATGGTGCCAATAAGCATTAATACAGCCTATGCTGCTCCCTCTGCCCTAAGACCTGGATATCGTTTTTGTAAGAATGTTTGAAGGAACCAAGACATTCAGAGTAAAATCTAATTCTATTTGGATAAGCAACCATGTTGGAAATGCTGACAAAAGGCTTACAGAAAGTTTTGGTTAAGGTCAATAAGGGAGAGATGGAGATAAGGGAGATAACTGACTCTCTGTTCCCTTAACCATCAGTTTCCTATTCTCCCTACCTGCTAGCCTCTGGTAAATTCTGTGCTACCCATCGTTTCTATGAGTTTTATTGAGATACTACATATAAGTGAGAACATGCTGTGTTTGTTAGCCTGGCTTATTTCACTTAGCATAATATTCTTTGATTCCATCCATACTTTTTCAAATATCAGAATTTCCTTTTTCCATTAGGTATAGATACCACATTGTCTTTTTTATTCATCTGTTGCTCGTAACTTAGCTTAATTTCATAACTTGGCTATTTTAAATACTGCCATAACAGATATGAGTGCAGACATCTCTTTGAAAAACTGATTTCTGGGGCTGGAGTTGTGGCTCAGTGGTAGAGTGCTTACATGGCATGTGTGAGACCTGGGGATCAATCCTCAGCACATAAATAAATAAATAAATAAATAATCCATTGACAATTAAAAAATATTTTTTAAAAATACCTTTTTTCACATCTTTTGTATAAATATCCAGAAGTGGATTGCTGAATAATACTTTTTTAAGGAACCTCCATACGGTTTTCAGTAATAAATGTACTAATTTGCATTCCTACCAACAGTGTACAAAGGTACTTATTTCTCCAGATCCTTGTCAACACTTATTATCTTTCAGACTTTTAAGAGTCATTCTGACAGTGTGAGATGATATTTCATTGTAGTTGTAATTTGTATTTCCCTAATGATTAGCATTATTATTTTTCAAATCTTTTGGCCATTTGTATATCTTCTTTTAGAAAATATCTATCAAGATCCCTGCCCATTTAATTTTTTTTTCTTGCCACTGTAATTTAAACAATTTAAAAATTTTTTTTTTCTTTCCTTTTATTGTTTTTTTTTTTTTTTTTTTTAAACCAGGGATTGAACCCAGGGGCATTTAACCACTGAGCCACATCCCCAGCCCTTTTTGTATTTATTTTATTTTATTTTATTTCGAGACAGGGCCTTTCTAAGTTCCTGAGGCTGGCTTTGAATTTGAAATCATTCTGCCTCAGCCTTCCAAGCTGCTGAATGAAAGGCATTTGCCACCAGATCCAGACTAATTGGTTTTTCTTTAATGCCTTGTCCCCCCAATGGTTCATGCATTAAAGGCTTCATCCCCAGGAAGCTGCAGTTGGGAGGGGCTGGAACCTTTAAGACATAGTACCTTTGGGAGGTCGTTAGGTCTGTGGGAGCTGCCCCTGTCCTCATCTTCTCTTCTGCATTCTGGCCATGGAGAGAGCAGTTTTGCTCCACCACCACGCACTTCCTACAGGATGTACACCCTCATCACTCCAAAGCAACAGGGCTGTTATGGTTTGAATGTGAGGTGTCCCCCAAAAGCTCACATGTGAGACAGTGCAAGAAGGTTTGGAGGAGAAATGATTAGGTTATGAGAGCCTGAACCTAATCAGTGAATCAATCTCTGAGGAGATTTAACTGAGGGGTAACTGGGGGCAGGTGGCCCAGGAAGTGGTTCATTGGAGGCGTGGCCACAGGGTAGATATTTGTATCTGGCCAGTGGAGTCTCTCTCTCTCTCTCTCTCTCTCTCTCTCTCTCTCTCTCTCTCTGCTTCCTGGTCATCATGTGAGCTGCTTCCCTCAGCCACTCTTTCACCATGATGTTCTGCTTCACCCTGAGCCCCGAGGAATGAATCTGCTGTCTATAGATTGAGACCTCTGAGACTGTGAGCCTCCGAATAAACTTTTCCTCCTCTACAGTTGTTGTGGTTGGGTCCTTTAGTCAGTGAAAAAACGGACTAAAACAAGGGCCAACCAATCATGGACTGAAATCTCCAAAACTGTGAGCGAAAATAAACCTTTTCTCTTCATAAATTGAATGTCTGAAGTATTTGTTGCCGTGACAAAAGGTGACTAATATACTGGTCATTGAGCTGTCTGATTTCCTTATATATCTTGGACATTAGCTACTTAGCAGATAGAAGGCTTACAAATATTTTCTCCCAGTCCATAAATCGTCTCTTCACATTGTGGTTTTATTTGTTTTTCAGAAGCTTTGTATTTTGATGTAAGCTGGTTTATCTAGTTTTATCATTGTTCCCTGAATCTGGGGGATCAAATCCAAAAAAAAACATTGCTCAGACTGATGTTATGTATTTTTTTTGGTACATGGTGTGAAATAAGGATCCAATTTTATTTTTCTGCATGTTAAGTACCCAGTTTTCCAAGCATCATTTATTGTGTAGTTCTTGGCAACTTTGTCAAAAAATCAGTTGAATGTACAGGCCTTGGTTCACTTCTGGTCTCTCTGTTGTTTCATTTGTCAATATGTTTTGTGGGTTTTTTTGCCAGTACTATGCTGGCTTGTTTGCTTGTTTTTGTTGTTGTTATTATTGCTTTTGTGATGCTGGGGATCAATCTCAGGGCCTCTCTTTCATTATAGGTGTGTAGTAATGTTTAAAATTGGATGGTGGGATGCCTTTACTTTGTTGGTGACTGCCGTGGCTATTGGGGGTTATTTTGTGGGTTCCATGTGAATTTTAGGATTTTTTCTTTTTTTCTTGTGTGAGGGGATGATATTGAAGATTGAACCCAAGGTATCATGTGTGCCAAACATGCTCTCTACCACTGAGTTGCATCCTCAGTTCCTGTTTGTTTGAATGCTGAGAAAAAATTACATTTAGGATTTCAGTAGGAATTAATGGAATCTGAGGATCACTCTGAATCATATGGGCATTTTAACTATATTAATTCTCCAATACTTGAATACAGGATATCTTTCCATTTATTGTTAACATTTTTTATCGCTGTACAGTTTTTAATGTGCAGTGTTTTTGCCTCCTTCATTAAATTTATTACTTAGTATTTTATTTTTTTGTAACTATTATAAATGGGATTGTTCTCTCCATTCCCTAATCAGACAGTTTGTTGTTAGTGCATAGTTGGTTTGTATTCTGCATCTTTACTATTTTCATGTATTCTAATAGTTTTGTGGTAGAGTTTTTAGGGTTTTTTTAAATATACAAGATCATGTAGTTGGTAAACACTGATAATTTTACATCTTCTTTTCATGTCTAGGTATTTTTTTATTTCTTGCCTTGTTATAGTTAAAGCTTCATCCCAGGGTTTCATAAACTGACTTCCAGACCACTCACATATAATTGAATCAAGCCTTTATTGAAGCACATCAGTGGCGGCTGACCAGAACATAAAGCTGTTCCCCTGATCAGCCCCGAACAATTGCAAGGGCACTCCTTATCAGCCTCAAAACCACAAAAGGGATAATCGGGGGTCTAGCCAATGCAAGCAAGCCAGGTTACAGAAGCAGGGCAGTGCAGTCAAGCGGAGGGAAGCCTAACCAATCACAGTTAGCCCAGTCACCCCAGTTGGAAACAGAGCCCCATTACCCTAGTTACAGAAACAATACCCCATTAGGTAGTTCCATGTTCTTAAAGGTTTCTATAGCAAAAGGAAAAGAACATCTTGCCCCAGTCATGACCCTTCTACTTGGCATGGTTGTTTTACAGGATGAAGTCATAAAACAAAATGGAGTCACATTTGCTCCTACTATCACAGCCTCATTGCTCTGACAAAGACTTTTGATGTTGAATAGAAGTGGGGAGAATGGACATTCTTGTCTTGTTCCAAAACTTAGAGGAAAGGCTTTCAGTTTTTCACCATTGAGTATAAAGTTAGCTATATATGGCCTTTACTATCCTGAAGTAAATTCCTTTTATACCTAATTTGATGTGATTTTTCCATGAAAGAAAATTGAACTTTTTTCAAGGTTTTTTTTTTTTTTTTTTTGCATCTACAGAAATGATGTTTTTGTCTTCAATTCTGTTACTATGACATATCACATTTCTCAGTTTGCACATATCTTGCTTCCCAGGAGTAAATTCCACTTGGTCATAATGAATGATACATTTAATGTGTTGTTGAGTTGTTTGATCATGTTTTGTTGAAGACTTTTGAATCTGTGTTCCTCAAGAGCAATGTCCCACAATTTTCTTTCAATGTCCTTGCCTGGCTTTGGTATCAGGGTAATACTGGTCTTATAAAAAGAGTGGAAGTGTTCTCTCCTCTTCAGTTTTTTGGACATTTCAGAAGTGTTGGGAGTCCCCCCAGCTCCAAAGACTAACTTCCCCATCCCCCAAGAATGGGTGAGCCAATAGTGAGCCCTCTGGCTCACATGATCCTTACCCACCAATTAGAGCCCTGCTGGATCACATGACTTTTACCCACCAATCAGAGCCCTGCTGGCTCACATGATCCTTACCCACCAATCAGAGCCCTGCTGGCTCACATGATCCTACCCACCAATCAGACTAGCCCTGCTGGCTCACCTGATCCTTACCCTCCAATCAAAAAGCACCCCATGCCAACTGTCAAACCACCCCTGGCTCTATAAATATGCAGAGCTGTTCCTCAATAAATGGGCATTTGCTCTGACAACAAGCCTTGTTTGTTCTTTCATTGGTGCCGAAACCTGGGAGGGGGAATGCCTCGCTGCTTGAGGGCCCCCTCTCTCAAGGCTTGCCGTCCTGATCCACTCTTTCAAGTGCTGTTTACAACACCAGATCTTCAGTAGGTGAGTTCCCCTATCGGGTATCCAACTTCAGATGGCCTACGCAGGGGATTTGACTGTAATCATCCGGCAAACCTCTGACGCCCAATCTGGAGGACAGAACGCACCCCACCACGGCCTTCATGGTCACGGTGGACTCTCTGGAACCCAGCTCATGAGTGGGAGGTACTGAGGGGTGGAAGAACAGGCACTCCCCTCCCCCCCTTCTCAACCACCCTTGTCCCTCTTCTGACCTATGGGGGCCTCTTCTTCCCTCCTTACAGATTCCCCCTTATAAATTTCTGCACACAAGATTGGCCTTACTATAAATTAGACAATCAAAGTCAATGGTCCCCAGGAGGATCCCTAGATCCCGCAATTCTTAGAGATCTGTTTACTCCTGCGAGTGCTCGAAAAAGTGGAAGGAGTTCCCCTATGTTGAGGCTTTTTCTCTTCTTCATTCTCACCCCTACCTATCCGACAGATGAACCCCCTCCCTACCGACCTCCCCTATCGGTTCCGTCCACCCCCTCAGGTGCTCCCCCTGACTTGGCCAACACCTTTAGTTCCCCCCAAACTAGGTCCCGCCCCTAGTCCCACAAACCATGGCCCCTTTAAGAGAGGTTGCTGGACCTGAGGGCATTATCCATGTACATGTCCTGTTCTCTATGAATGACCTCATGCAACTAGAGCGAAGGTTGGGCTCATTCACTACAGATCCCACCACTTACACTAGAGAGTTTCAATGAGTGCTCCAGGCTTATAGCCTCACTTATATGTTATTGGCTAATACTCTCCTTCTTGAGGAACGTACCAGAGTCTGGGAACTTGCCAGAGCCCATGCGGATGAAACTCACCAAGTTAATCCCAATCACCCTCCGGGGCCACTTGCTGCCCCCAGATCAGACTTCCAAAACCCCAGATGGCCATCATGTCCTTATGACATATTTCCTCTGGTAGAACTACCCCGACATCTGAGCCAAACTAAAAAATCTCAATCAAGGCCCTGCCATCCCCCAGACTGAGATCTTGGGGGTAGCCTTTAAGGTTTTTCACAACTGGGATGAGGAAATTGAGCGCCACAAGCAGAGGGCAGAACATGATAAATTTCAAATGCTTGCCCAGGTGCTGCAAGGTGCTTCCTCAGGTCGCCGCCCATCACGGAAAACCCCCCTGGGCGCCTACTTCAAGTGTGGCAAGGAAGGACATTGGGCCAGGGCATGTTCCACACCACTCACTCCGCATACCCCATGCCCTAAATGTCAACAACAAGGTCACTGGGGCTCTGACTGTCCTAGATCTCGTAGGAGGCCTCTGGCCAGGGAACCATCTGACCTTCTGGGCATGGCAATCAATTGACGGTACCTTGGGTTCTTGTCCCTGGCCATAACAATCAACAGAAAGAAACCCAGGGTGTGGATTCAGGTGGACAGGTGCAAGGTTAACTTTCTCCTTGACACCAGAGCTACCTTCTCAGTCCTGACAGAATTCTGGGGGCAAACAGTGCCATCCACCTCTCCTATTGTCGGGATAGGAGGAAAGACCATCTATCCAAGAAAGAATCCCCTATTACTCTGTTCCATAGACAACTTCCCAACCTCTCAGACGTTCCTATTATGCCCCACGTGTCAAGTTCCTTTGCTCAGCTGAAATATTCTCTCTTAATTCAATGTAACAATCAACATATGGGCTCCTGGCATCAGTCAGGCCCCAGAATCGGCCTGTTCATCTTTTCTGGCCCTTTTGGCAGAAAACTGGCCATTATGCTCCACTTGTGAGGCTGACAAGAAGGATTGGCAATAATTCTTTAAATGTTTGGTAGAATTTAACAACTAAGCCATCATCGGGTCCTGGGATTTTTCTTTGATGGAAGAATTCAATTTTCTTATTTCCTATTGTTCTGATCAGATTTTCTATTTCTTCATGATTTAGTCTTGATAGATTTATATGTACCTGGAAATTTATTCATTTCTTCTAGGTTATCCAGTTGGAGTAGACTTGAATAATAGTCTGTTAGAATCTTTTGTATTTCTATGGTATCAGTTGTAATGTCTCTTCTTGCAGTTGTGATTTTTATTAATTTGCAACCTCTCTATTTTTTCTTAGTCTAGGTAAAGATTTATTAATTTTGTTTATCTTTTCAAATAATTAACTCTGCTGTCCAGTGAGACCACTAGTTCCAGTGTGCTATCCAGCAGATCACAGGATGTAGTCCCTGACCAGGCATTTCCATTATTTGGAGTCTGTAATTGGACAAGGCTATAGAGTAGGATCTGAGAGTAGACAGAGTTTCTGCTAAGAGTAAGCATGACTCCTAAAAATGCTCCTAAAAATGCATGATTGGGAATTGCTTGTGTGTCAAGGTGGAGTTTTGGTGTGGACTTTTGACTGTGTTGAGTGACTGTTTTGGACAAAGTGGGTCTAGCTTCACCCAAAATGCATAGAGGGTGGGAGTCTCCTTCTCTGGGAAAAGTTGTAGACAAACTTATTAAAAAAAAAAAAGAAAGAAAAATCATTCCACTGTATTAATTGTACAAGTTAATGGATTTCACTGTGACACTTCCATACGTGCATTTATCATGCATTCATTGTTACCACCCACCTTACTATCCTCTTTGCCTTTCCCTTTCTTTCCCTCACCCACAAACCCCTGTATCCCTCTGATCTCTTTCTTTAATAGCCTATCTTTAAATTTTTTTTTAAAGTTTCTACATATGGGGGAAGATACACAATACTTATCTTTCTGTATCTGGCTAATTTTGCTTAACACAATAACCTCTAATTCCATCTATTTTCTTGCAAATGACATAATTTCATTCATCTTTATGGCTAAATAAAACTCCATTGTGTATATATCAGCATATCTACGCTTAGTGCTACAATAAACATGAGTATTTCCTATGTTGCTTTCATTTCCTTTGGATATATAGTGAGGAGTAGTATAGCTAGATCATATGGTAGATCTATTTTTTTTTTTTTTAGATTTTTGAGAGAATTCCATACTGTTTTCCATAGTGGCTGAACTATTTACATTCCTATTAATGGTGCAGAAGGGTTCTTTTTTCTCTACATCCTCACCAGCATTTGAGATATATATATATATATATATATATATATATATATATATATATATATATATATATAAAATAGCTATTTTAACTAAGGTAAGGTGGAATCTCAATGAAGTTTTGATTTGCATTTCCCTGATGGCTAAATATGTTGAGAATTTTTTTCATATATTTATTGGCCATTTGTACTTCTTTTGAGACAGGTTTATTCAGAATATTTGCCCAATTATTGATTATATTACTAGTTCTTACGTTAACTTTTTCAAGTTCTTTATATGGTCTGGATGTTAACCTTCTGTCTTGTGGATAACTGGCAAAGATTTTCTCATTGTTGTGAAAAAGCCTTTTAATTTGATCTAATCCTATTTGTCAATTCTTATATCCTTTCTTTGAGCTATTTGAGTCTATCCAGGAAATTGTTAGCTGTGCCAATATTTTGAAGTGTTCCCCCTAATAGCTAAAGTTTCAGGTCTTATATGAAGGCCTTTGATCTATTTTGAGATGATTTTTGCAGTGATCTAGTTTCAATTTTCTGCATATGGTTATCCAGTTTCCCCTCCATAATTTATTGAACATTTCCAATGTTTTTGGCCTCTTTGTTGAGAATTAGAAAGCTGTAGATATGTGGATTTATTTCTGGGTCCTCTACTCTATTCAGTTGGTCTACATGTCTGTTTTTATGCCAATATCATGCTGTTTTTGTAACTATGGCTCTGTAATATATTTAGAAATCATACATTGTGATGCCTCCAATGTTTCTCATTTTGCTCAAGATTGCTTTAGCTATTTGGGATCTTTGATACTTACATAAGAATTTTAGGATTTTTCATAGTTTTGTGAAGAATATAATTGGTATTTTCATGGGGATTACATCTGTTTTAGTCAGCTTTTTATCTTTGGGACCAAAGTACCTGACAAAGAAGGGAAAGTTTATTTGTTTGGAGCTCACAGTTTCAGATATCTCAGTCCATAGATGACCAACTCTATTGCTCTGGACCTGAGGTGAGGCAGGTCATCCTGGTGGAAAGGCCAAGTGGAGGAAAGCTGCTCAGCTCATGACAGGGTGAGGAAGCAGAAGCAAGGAGGAAGGAAAGGTACCACAGGGAAGGTGCACCCCTCTAGTGTCCACCCCCCGTGACCCACCTTCATCAACCCCTCTCCACTTGCCTATACTTATTACCCAGTCAATCTATTCAAATTAGGATTGACTGATTAGGTTACAGCTATTATCATCTAATTGTTTTACCTCTGAATATTCTATTCTTGCATTAAGCTAGGAACTTTTAGGAAACATCTCATATTCAAACCATAACATTTTGCCCCATGCTTAAAAAGCTCATGTCCATTCAAGAAAGCAAAAAGCATTTAGTCCACCTAAAACAGGTCCCATAGTCTTAACAGTTTTAGCATTGCCCAAGTCCAAAATCTCATCTGAGACTCAAGGCAAACTCTTGACTATGAGCCTCTATAAAATTTAAAAGGAAGTTACATATATCCATATTTAATGGCTCAGAGTAAACATTTGCATTACAAAAGAAGAAATGAGGACATAGAAGAAAGAGATGAACAAAGCAAGACCAAAATCCAGCTGGATAAACAAATCCTATAGCTTCATGTCTGGGGCACATAATATCATGCTGTTCTTTCCAAAGATTATGTAGCTTCATTCCTATGGCCTTTCTAGTTTCAGCCCATATGACCTCTCTCTTGCCTTATCGCTGCTCAATTTCTGAAACTTTCCTTGGCAGATGTTCCACATTACTGGTGATCTCTACTGCAGCTTTAGCTTCCTTCTCACATCTTTATGTATCACTCTCTCAGGGTCTGCCTGCAGGGATTCCAACTCTGTTACACTTTGCCTGGACTCTTAGGCCTTCCTGTGAAATCTCAGTAGAAGCCACGATTATCCCCTAACTCCAACATTTTGTATTCCCACAGAACCAGCAATACATGATTAACACCAAGGTCTGCCAGTATCGGGAGAAGTAGGGAAACATCATGGGATCCGTGGCTGCAGCTGCTGAGGAGAATGAACCAACTTCCTAGGTCCCCCTGTGGAAGTAGGTAGCCTCAACATCTCTTCTCAAAGGAATTTTTACTTTTATATCTTTGAGTCAGAGATGGGTGTGGTATTGCAATTACTGAGATGCCTTCAAACCATGGTTCCTATTTTTCTGGTAAAGTATTTAGCATCTCTTTAGTGATTATAATCTCTCTTAAAGCCACTATATCCTTAATCCTTTTATCCTCACATTTTTTAAATGTTTATTTTTTAGCTTTAAGTGGATACTATATCTTTATTTTGCATTTATGTGGTGCTGAGGATCAGCCCAGTGCCTCGTGCATGCTAGGCAAGTGCTCTATCACTGAACCACAACCCCACCCCCTCATTTTTTTTTCTGACTACACTACAAGTTTTTCACATTTTTTTATTCCTGATTATCAGGGTAAACTTACCTAAAAGCCACCAGAATTACCTGTGCCATCCCCTCAATGCTGTGCTGCCTTGTAATTTCATCCACAAGATTAAATGTTTCAATACCTTTAAATTTAGACTCACAGAAAGACTCAGGAAATGGGAAAAGTATAGACAATTTCTTTGCCAGAATAAAATGAATGGCCTCTAGTACAATTCCCACTTGAGTCCTTCTTTTCCACTGAATCCTCATGAGCTCAGTCTTCACTCTCCACAATCCTACTGGCATCCTGAACTTCCACCATACTTGTCTATTAAGCTCTGCTTACAATATTCTAGAGCTTTTCAAACTTGCATCTCTAAACTTTTCAAAATTACACTTATAAACCAACTCCCAAAGTTTCTGAACCACATGATCAGGTCAGTCATAGTAACAATACCACTTCTGATACTAATTTATGTTTTAGTCAGCTTTTTGTCACTGTGACAAAAATACCTGACAAGAACAAATTAGAGAAGAAAAAGTTTATTTGGGTTTTATGGTTTCAGAGATTTCAGTACATAGATGGCTGACACCATTGCTCTAGGTCCAAGGTGAGGCAGAACATTATGGGGGAAGAGCCCAGTGGAGGAAAGCCACTCAATTCATGGCAGGGTCAAGAAGCAGAGAAAGGGATGGGTGGGGGACCACAGGGAATATGCACCCTGCCAAGACTCACCCCCAGTGACCCACCTCCATCATTCATGCCCCACCTCCCTAAAAGTTATCACCCAATAATCCATTCAAACTAGTATGGAGTGATTAGGTTATAGTGATCATGATCCAATTATTTTACATCTGAATAGTCTCACATGAACACAAGAACTTTGGGGGGGGGGGGACCTCATATCCAAACTATAACAGCACTGAATCTGTAGGTTGCTGTTGTTAGTATGGCCTGTTGACAACATTAGTTTTCCCAATCCATGACCATGGCAGACCTTTCCATCTCATATTTTATTCTTCAATTTCTTTCTTCAATGTTTTATAATTTTCATTGTAGATGTCTTTCACCTTCTTGGTTAGGTTTATCCCAAGGTATTTTATTTTTTTTTTGAGGCTATTGTGAATGAAATTGTTTTTCTGATTTCTTTCTTACCAAGTTCATTATTGGTGTGTAGAAGAGCTACTGATTGGTATCATGATCATATCCTGTATCTTTTCCAATTTTTTTATCAGTTCTAAAGAATATTTTTATTTAGTCTTTACGATCTTCTATTCTAAATTCTATTTTAAATATTCTAAATCCTATTCTTTAGATCTTCTATTCTAAATTCTATTCTAAATCTTCTATTCTAAATCTTTAATCCTTCTAAAGGATTATATCATCAGGGGCTGGGGTAGTAACTTAGTGGTAGAGCACTTGCTTAGTGTATGTAAGGTACTGGGTTTGATCCTGAGCACCACAGTGAAACAACTTCCTAGGACCCCCTTTGGAAGTAGGTTGGCCTCAACATCTCTTCTCAAAGGAATTGTGTCCATCTTACAACTAAAATATGTATAGATAGATAGATAGATAGATAGATAATTAAGAAAGTCCTTTGGCTAAATGAAATCACTGCTTGATTCCCTGGGTCAAGTAGGTTTTGGCCCCATACTGTTCCAAAATGGACAGAGATGCAAGTCTCTCTACCTGTGCAGAGTTGTTGGGATAGAACCTAAGACTGGGCATAGGGACTAAGGATCAAGTCATATTGAACTTCTTACCATACTTCTGAAGACAAACCAGCTCAACTTTGCAGGTGGGCTATAAAGTTGGCTGGTATCTCTTAATCAGGTGACACAGCTGGCAGCCACACAGAGGTACTGCCATTCCTCACATTGCTCACTCTGACACTCTGACCCTGAGCAGGGTAAAGTAGAAATACCTCATCATTAGGCAAATGTGTAGTAGGATTCCCGGGAAGGGATTTGCTAAGGAAACTGGATCACTGCCTTCAGTTCTAACCCTAACCCCACTGTGAGCCCATTTGGTGTTATGCCAACTTGGAGGAGGGAAAGAAATGGTGCAGTTAAAGTTGAAGTCACTCTTCTTTTCTATCTAATTCAATTTCATTTAGTTCTGTGGACCACAGGAGTGTCTGAGGCTTGGTTCCAAGTACTGAGATTTTCAAAAAGATTTCTAATCTGGGGATGTAGCTAGTTGTGGAGCGGCTGGAGCCTGTGACTTCCTATACTTCCATCTTGCTTACATTCCCCACAATTGCTTTCTCAACCAACAGTTGCCTCATCCATATCTAAAGATGCTGAAAAATGTGAAAACTGACCAATGAGTTCTCTAACTTACCAAAGAAACTGCAGAACTGTGAATGAGATGAACAAATGACAAGAGCTATGTTTCCCCTGTGCTCCAGATATTACCCATTTGCCATATTGGGTTCTATGCACCAGAATGATTTCAGATAATGTAGTGTCAGTTGTGTCCAATTGTGATAGCAATGACTCAGAGTTTAAAGAAAAAACACTGGTTGTTTTTAATATCAACTTGATGGGCTCTTTAAGGGCCCCAAATTATTTATTACGAACTTTTTGAACTAGAACGAAAACTCCCTAAAGCATCTTCTAGGATAAGTTATTACATTGCATTCAATAACAGAAACAATAATGAGAGACTTTTACATTTTCAAAATCAGATATTGCTGAATGCTGCTGGATGAAAAGTTAGTAGGAGAGGTCATAGCAGCACCACTTCCCAATATTACAGCAATTCAGAGAAAATAACTTCTGTTCCATGAAGCAGGAAGAAGCTTGTCTAATGAAAAAGCAATTTGAGTTGAAGGCTGAGCTAGCTGATTTATTCATAAAACAATTTTACTTTAAAGAGCAAGTGATATACAAAGTATGGGCATGCAGACTTATGTATTTGACAGACATTTTTCTGGAAGATAAACAATGTAGCCTGTCACTGCCAACACTGAAGTCTTTTTTGTTGTTGTTGCTAATTTTGCTGGTTGTGTGTTTGTGCATATGAAGGGGTGTGTGTGTGTGTGTGTGTGTGTGTGCATGTTTGCTAGAGATAAAGTTAAAGACAAACTTAAAGATAAGATAAACTTAAAAGAGATAAGGAATTTGGAAAAGTTGTATCTTCCACTCTGAATTTGACTCTTCCCAATACTGAAAGACATTTTGTTTGAAATTTATGGAGATATTGATACATGTGACTTTGTTATTTGTGCAATGTTTTTGGAATCAAAATTTGGAAGATCTGTGTAACTTAGTGAGTCATCATTTACCAACACATAATTTTGAAAAAAATTTGCTTCAGTGAAAGATCCATTCAAAAGTCAAGATAGGCAAATGGATTTTAGTGTTGCCAAGTATAAAAGTTCACGAACATCATTTCAGTTTCCACAATGCAGCTTACCTATAAGAAAATTCCACTTACTGGGTTTTGGTATTGTCTCAAAGAAGGTTATGCACTGTTACTTAAATAAAGGCTATTCAAATGCTCTTTTACTTCCAACAATAAATCTCTGTAAAGTTGGAAATTTTTTTCTTAACCAAAAGAGCATGTTGGAACAGATTGAATGCAGAAGCAAATATAAGAAGCTAGCTATTTTTAAGCTAGGTAATAAAGAAAGGTGCAATTATAAAATACCACTCTTGTTAATGTTTTTTGTTTTAAGAAAACAAATATATATATATATACATATATGTGTGTATATTTATTTATTTGCTTTTTACATTTATATTTACATTTGCAGTGCTGGGAACGAAACCTAGGGCCTCACTTGTGCTAGGCAAGCACTCTACCACTGAGTCCTAGAAAACATATTTTTATTGATATGTGTTATTTATGTTAATATGAAGTGGACTTGGAGTTATTTTTAATCATTGAATAAATTTGTTTTAATAGTCTGTTTAATTTATTACATGATAATATTGATAATTCACATTAAAAAAGCTCTTTAGGGTCCTCAATAATTTTTAACAGGGTAGAGGGTGCCTGAAACCAAAATATTATAATCATTGAGCTAATATAAATTCTAGTTTATCCAATTCATTTTAGTGTCATAATTAAAATTGTTGATTATATTTTCCTTGTTTGTTAAAAAGCTAGAGTCTGCTAATGAAATAAAATTTTATGTTCCCTCTATCAAAAAAGGATAATTGCTTAAATAATAATGTAGATTTTCAGTTTAGATGTATAATTCAATGGTATTAATAGTTTTTTCTTTTCAATGAATTTGTTTAGAAGATATCTTTACCTTCTATTAGTTTATCTTTATTTTTATTATCAGGTTTGTAGTGGGGAAAGTATGTACTCACTTGGCTGCAAATGGTTTGATGACCAGGTTCCACACTAAATGTGTATTGGTGTTGGATCAGGGGCATTCTTTCTCGCTTGCTATTTAATTTAGACCTCTTTTAAAATAAGTGTCAATATGTAATTATCTGCAGGGCTCTTCAAAAGGAACTACTTTCACTGAGAGATATTACTAAACCTGTTAGTTTGAGGTTATTAATGTGTTTTCTCTCCTGGCATTCATCAAAGTTCCTGACACATTAAATAAATGTTTGTTGAATGAATGTCTGAATAGTTGAAGAAATAAATAAATGATAAAATAGGCAAACGAATGGATGTTTTTTTCTACTACTGGAGACTGAACCCAGAGGTATTCTACCACTGAGCTACAACCCCAGCTGTTTTTATTTATTTATTTTTTTATTTTCTGAGGCTGATCTGGAACTTGCTATCCTCTTGTCACAGCCTCCCAAGTAGCTGGGATTGTAGTCATGTGCCACTGTATCTGGTTTGAGTAGATTCTTTAATCAAAAGCTCAAGTTTAGAATATGTATATTATATAACAAATTAGAAACAAGAATAAAGCTCTCAGATGCCCACCCCTGGCTCAGAGCCGCCTCCTTGATCATCCAGTGGGTTGGCCCACAGCCTGGGCCCTGTTCCTACCTTCCACAGACTTTTTTTGTATGCACTTAGCCTGGACTTGAGTGTTGCCTGCTCCCATCTGACTTTGCCACAACTGCTGGCATAGCCTGTTATTCCATGTTTGGAAGCAGCACAGGATGGGGGCTCAGGGAGCAGACTCAGGAGCCTACTTCCTGGCTCTACCACTTCCTAGCTGGGCCACTTTGGGCAAGGTTTTCAACTTGTCAGTGCCTTCATCCTCTCCTCTGTTTGATTGGATCATAACAGTCACCCTTACAGGATTATTATGAGAATTCCATGAGTGAGTATTTGTAAAGTTAGTAAACAGTACCCTGTGCACTGGAATCTCTTTATAAATATTGGTAAATATATTATAAATAAATGAATATGCATGGCTTGGCTGCCCATTAGTAGCCTGTCAGAGTCATGGTAAGTTAGGAATCTCCAAGTACCCAAGCCTTTTTTCCGGGCATCTGCCTGTCCCGTGAGCTGCTCTCTAGACCAGAGTTCTCACTTGTCACAGTCTCAGCATCTGCCAATGGATCTCATCTGGCTGCATCTTAAGACAGACCATCCTACGTATAAAACAAAATCTTTAGTCCAGTGATGCAGCTCAGGGGTAAAGTGCTTGCCCGGCATATATGGGCTCCTGAGTTCAGTCCCTAGTACTACAAAGAAAAAAAAATCAAAACAAAACTTTCACATCTAAAATAACTGCCTTTAAAACACAAGTGTTTTTCCAGGCCTCCTTCCACTTGCAAGCATAAATATCACAGATGGGCAAAAGACTGTCAAGAAAAGTACACCATCAAGGTGATTTGACACGGCTTGTCTGCTGATAGCCCATGATCCTTGGCTATAGGATAACATAATTACCTGTAATTATACATTTTAAAGAATCACATTATATTGGTTGAAGCTTCAAATCACTTCTAATTGGATTAGTTGCAAGTCTTTCTTTTCCATGTTTAAACTACTACCTAGAGTGAGATGTATTTAATTTCCTATGAGCTGTTAATGAGGATAATGTTCTTCGATTAGAAGAAAAGAAAAATCATCTTATGTAAGCACTTGGAGGCCTGTGAAATCTCAGGAACTATTATGCCCTAGAGATAGGATCCAGTATTATAGAAGAAATGTCTTAATATCAGTAAGTCTCACATACATTATTCACCATGCTTGGTGTTCATAGGGAAATGCCATTAACTAGATAACTTTAAAAAGTTAAAGTTGGTGGTCATCATCAAGCATTTGAGAAGACCCTAGAATTGCTGTATTTGCCAATGGTTGACTTAAGTAACAATCCATTCTCCTGCAGAAACTGACTAGACCTCCCTTACTGGAAGTCAGTAACAATACAGAAACCATCAGCAGTCTAATGGAAAGCAGGACGTGGACAGGAGGAGCCTCCGGGTGGCTGTGAAGAGTAGCACATCTGTGACTTAGTACCAGAAAGTTAGTAGGCACTCAATGTTGGTGCTCCCCGTCATGTCAGTGAGTTTGCTAGTGCTGACAGTCTGTGTGATCTGTGCTCAACTCCAGGGCCACTAGAGAACCCCTCTAGGTTCAGTCTTTCAAGTTTAAGAGCATAAACAGTGTGAGAAGATGACTCACCAAGAGGCCCTCTTGTCTGGTGCTTGATGTGATTTTTGATTGTGGAGATTACAGTAGCCACTCTCTCTGTCAGCCTCTCCAGAAGGCTGAGCCTTCCTTTAATGTCCCCAATTCCCTTTAACTCATCACAGCTCTGCCTCCCTATCAGTTTATCTGAACATTGTGAATCTTTCCATGTTTCCTTTCATTTGTTCTCTAACTCCAGTGTGCAAGCTTTATGTATGGCCTTTCCACCTTGTGCAGGTGTTACCAAGTGCAGTGAGCAGGTGCCCGTACTAATTTTATGCCTCTGTGGTTAAAAACCTTCCAGGGGATCTCCCCTGGCCCCTGGTCTTGCCACATGTATAAACCCAGCTCACTTGCAGATCTTTTGGGATGTGCTTACTTGTGTTGTGGTTCAGAAAACCCTGGCTCTAAGCACATGAATAGGGTTTAGTAAGCACTTTCCAGACTGATACCATGTTAAATTGTGTTGGCTGTGTTATTCACTCACCTTGTCCCACAGCCATATAAGACCCTGGGGAGGCAGGTGGCATTGTGGGGAAGATGTCAGCTTTTAAAAATTTGACATATACATTTAGAAATATGCATGGGTCAAGTTTCACAAACTGAAACCCAATCACGAAACTGAAACATTATTGACACCTCAGAAGCCCCATTGTCCCTTCCATTTATCACTCCCCTCCCTGGCTTCTAAAGCATGGGTCAGTTTTGCCTGGTTTTTTGTTTGTTTGTTTGTTTGTTTTACTTCAGTAAATGGAACCAGGCCCTACATACTCTGAGTCTGGCTTCTTTTACTCATTGTGGTTTGTGAGATGCATCTGCATGTACTTGGATTTTAAGCCTTGTTTGTTGACTCAGTAACCTTTTCAAGTTGCCATAGAATCAGAGTAACTGTTATAATTGATTCATATCAATTTTCGTTTTGATTCAGGAATATTCAGAGGTAAAATGATTGAATTGTGAGAGTTGTACCCTAATCAGTTCATCCTAGTTTTAATGGACTGACTGCAAAGTAACTGTAAGAGGTGGGGCATGGCTGGAGAGGGTGGGTCACCGTTATCTTAGAAGGGTACATGTTTCTTGTGGCCCTTATGCATTTCTCTCTCTGCTTCTGGGTAGCCATGAACCCAGCAGGACTCCTCTACCATGCCTTTCCACCATGATGTTCTACCTCACCTTGGAATAGCAATGGAATCAGTCCACTATGGACTGAACTTTTGAAACCGTGGACCAAAATAAACTTTCCTCCCCTAAGTTTTTTTTTTTTTTTTTTGGTTAGGTATTTTGGTCAAAGTGATAAAAAACTAACTAATACAGAAATAATGGCTGATTTGTAGGCTCAAGTGTGAAAATGGAATCGGATCACATCAGGAGGCCTGGAGTCCAATGCCTGTTTCTAGTAGTGGCCCTTCTATCTCTTGCTTATGCCTATCCCTTTTGCACTCCAGTCCTTGGCCTTGATAGTGCAGCTACATGGAGGTCCTGTGGCTTCTTCAAGATCTTCTCACATGGAGGTAGGTGTCTGCAAAGTGGACAAGGGACACCCTGGCTCCTGTCAGACTTTAGTCCTGTGGTTAATTGGTTTCATAAAAGACTCAGGATTTTTTTTAAAAAGTCATAAATGTGGAGAGAGTATTTACAGTCATATAACTGGTGAAGAATTCATATCCAGAATGTAAAAAGAACTCTTAAAACTCAAAAATAAGAAAACACATATCCAATTTTAAAAATGGGCCAAAAATTTGGAAAAAAAATTTGCCAAAGAAGCTATGTAGATAACAAAAAAACTCATGAAAAGATGCTTGTTGTCCTAAGTTATTAGGGAAATGCCAGCTAAAATCATGTGAGACACCACTACACATCCATTATTCAAAAGGCTAAAATTAAAACGACTGACTATATCAGGTGCTGGTGAGGATGTGGAAAAATTGGAATTCTCACTCTGCTGATAGGAATATAGACTGGTACAACCACTGTGGAAAACAGTTTTGTAATTTCTTAAAAATATGTACCTACCATTTGACCTTACTATTCTCCTAGATAGTTAACCAAGAGAAATGAAAGCATATATCCACAGAAAGGCTTATAAATAAACATTCATAGCAGCTCTACTCATAATGGCTCCAAGCTGGAAACAACCTAAATATTCACCAAGAGAAGACTGGCTTAATAGTTGTAGTATATCCATATGATGGAATATGACTGAGCAACAAAAAGAAATGGACTCTTAGTATGTATAACAACATGGATTGAATCTCAAAATAATTTTGTTGAGTGAAAGAAACCAGACAAAAAGTATATACCATATAATTCCATTTATAGAAAATGCTAGAAAATGCAAAGTAATCTATAGAGACAATTTTGTGTTGACAAGTCAAGAAGGGAGAAGGCTGGCAGAAGGGATAGCAAAGGTCGTAAGGAAACTGTCAAGAGGCCATTGTTTCATTTGGTAACAAAAATTCAGATACTTCTTAAAAAAATTACTGACTTGTTTTTCCTGTCCATTTGAGCTATTCACAATCACATGCTTTCTGTCTTGATTGTAGTTTTGTAGGCATATTACATATATAAACACTTATGAGATTGTACATTTTTACATGGGTAGGTTATAGCTTTTAAAACTTGATAAAGTTGTTATATAAGTTTTCAAAGGAAAAATGAAGACTTTAAAGCAGTCAGTTCTGAGTGGTGCATTAAGTGTTCTCAATGATCCAAGAGGCCATTATTTGATTTGGTAACAAAAATTCAGATACTTTTTACAAAAATTACTGACTTGTTTTTCATGTCCATTTGAGCTATATCACAGTCACAGCTTGGATGCTCAGGGACTGCCTTGCACAAAATTATCTCCAGGAAGGCAACTACTCTCCAAATCAGACTTAATGTATCCATTGATTTTAACCACCATCAAGTTCCCCTTGGTGTTTAACATCCATTAATCTCCTTCCTTCCCCTTTGCCTGCAGAGGCCTCTCCAGGTCTTCCTCTAACTCCAACACAACCTTCTCTTTTATGTGCCATGGTCCAAAGCAATATATGTATACATAATTTTCTGAAAGTTGTTATTTTTTAAACAAACTTTCTTTGTCAAACTTCAAATTAAGTTCAGACTGAGCTCAGAAGATCAGTCTGATTCAGAATTTACATGAGCATTCAGACATACTTTATAAAAAGAATTTACCAGAAATGCCCCCAACCAAAGATTCTTTATTTCAGCATCCCAGAGGGAGAT
The DNA here is from genome assembly GCF_048772815.1 of Callospermophilus lateralis. Taxonomy (NCBI): domain Eukaryota; kingdom Metazoa; phylum Chordata; class Mammalia; order Rodentia; family Sciuridae; genus Callospermophilus; species Callospermophilus lateralis. The sequence goes on along the minus strand of NC_135310.1, from coordinate 77,868,042 downwards.
TTTTTGCATCCATTCTAGCCTCATGGCAGTAAGGCCACAGAAGTGGTGACCTTGCATATGATGTCCCATAAGGAAGTGAATTTGGTATGTAGTCAGAAAAATTAAATTTTAAATGGAATCCTGAAAATAAGGTTTGAGTCAGAAAAATACTTTTCAAAACAAAGAACAGATTTTGTGACCTGGAGTATTAAGTCCTGGTTCAAGAAATGTCAAAACTATAGAGAATAGAATCTTATAGGTGTAGGTACAGTAGAAAACCTTAGGTAGAATCACTCAATGCTGAAAATTGGCTGGCATGGGGTCAGGAGAGAGGCTAGCCCAGGGGAAACAGCAAGGATTTCAGATTCTATCTCCACTACTCACTTAGCTGTGGGACCCCAGGTTATGTTGGCTAATTCTCATTTTCTTACTCCACCAAATAGGTGTAATACCACTTACCTCTTAAGATTTTTTTGAGGTAGGAAGCAATATTCTGCAGAATGTTTAGTGGTGGGGCCTCAGTAAATATTGGTTTTATTATTATAAAATATAACTGAGCCATACTTAAAGCAATCGTCCCCAATTGGAATCCCCCAAACGTGGCTCATCATAACAATCACCTGGGAGTATTTATCACAGATTCTAGGGCTCTGCTTCTGACCTAGTGAACCTGCATGTCCAAGGGATGGGACCTGGGAGTCTGTTAAACAAGATCCTCGGGGGTCTGGACACTTTTCAGAAACATGGATGATATAAAATTTCATATTTTCTAATTCTGGTTTTCAAATTTGAGGACCCATAGGAATCATCTGCAGATCTGGTTAAACTATATACATGCCAGCATCCCCATTCACTAGAGATTTTTGGTTTAGATCCAGGATGAGGTCTAAGAAATTAAATGTTAGATAAGTCCCTCTGAGAGATACTGAGGCAAAGGATGCTTAGCCTGCACTTTGGGAAAACACTGCCCAACATTGTTCTACCCCATTTAAACAAAAAGAGAACTCAAGGAATGGTATTGTAATCTGGGAGAAAATTGATCTATATAGCTTTGCTTCTGCTACCAATTCATGAAATAGATGAATTAGAGGAAATCACTTGGTCTTTGTGCCAAGTAATTTTCTTTCTCATGATGAACTAAAATTGGTCCCTTCTATGCCAAGTTCTTTGGCTTGGGGTTAACAAGTAACTCACTAGTCTATTGTACATTGGATGCATCTATTCAGGGTTTGCAGTATGGTGCTTGTGTTGGCCTCTTTACCAGCTCTGATCATTCAAACTAATTTAGTGTTTCATAGGCACCCTGCAGGTAAAAACTGGGTTCAGTTAACTTGAGTGTGATGCTGGTTGCTTCCAAGGCATTCCTGGTAAGATGAGAGTTTGAGGAAATCAGAAGAAAAGGGGTGGGAGCTCTCCAGGCATGAGGCACTCAGTTCATCATGAGGCTTTGTAGTGGTGGTCTTCACAGTTCAGGGTTCACCTAACATGCTGCAATGATGCAGCAAGAAGAGCCTTAGAGTCAGGCAACACAACATTGTGTGGATTTCATTGTATGGCATTTGATGTCTCAAAGACAAGAACTCAAATATATGAGCAGCAAAGAGACAGGTCAGGAAAGATATGTTAGTATGTCTGAACTGCAAAATGTTGAGATCTGGAAGAGAAGCAGAGAAGAGCCAGGAGTTAATCCTATGAACTTCAACCACTAACTGAGAAATCATCTCACTGGGGCACATGTGCAGCCATCCACCCACATGAAGTTAAGAGCCATAACAAAACAAGATTTGGGATATAAGTAAACCAAAACTGTGTCACCAATTTGGAGAAACATCCTCCAAAGCAATTGACATCTTCCATATGTGTATTAGCATGTGACAGCAATAGCTGGATTTTTTCCATCTTTTTTGGAAATTGATTCAGCCTATTCTTAGAAAGAACCCAGGCATTTGGTCTCATTTTTCATAATGTTCCAATTCAAATCCCTATAATTCTTGAAACTCATCTAAATTAAAAATTCAGGGAACTTGTTTCTGCAGCTGTTTCTTTTTATATATGGGGTAGACAACAAAACAAAAACTTGAAATTTACCTCTGATGAGTAGCATCATGTACAGAATAAAGGTGAAGAATGAAACTGTGGTTTATTCTAAGGTCTCCACTTCTCATTTACTGGGAGGATTCTGGCAAATGACTTCCACCTCTAGTTTCTTCCCTCATGATCCACAGCCAGGCACAGGGTACATCATGTTCATGTAGCTCTTCTAACAGATATTTGATTCGATTTTCTTTTCCTAACTGGGCAATTCCTTAATAAGGGCAGGTTTCATCCTACAAGGAGATCTCTGTTTTTAAAGGTTGAGGAAAGAAAAATATGTTTTTGGATCCATAACAGTAAAATAAGGGAATGAGGAAAGAGCTCAGAGAGAAAATGAGAGTAGGAGAATATGATGCTGAGAGAGAGACAAAGAGAGCGAGATTAGCACAGGAAGTTTATTGCATCAAGTTTCTGCACTTGACAAGCTGCCTGGGTGGGTAGAGAATGGTAAAGACAAGCATCACTGATGACAAAGACATAGTGGAATAACTTGGCAGCCAGAGATACCTGCTGAAGAGAACAGATGGAGAAGTGAAAAGTGTCTTCAGAATTATGGATCTGAGACTTTTAGGGAAAATTGCCCTGTATGAAATGAAATGTAGAATGTGGGAAGGAGAGTCACTTTGGAGGGGAAGATAATACATCCATCTTCACAAATAAGAACCCAATTGAAGTTGTCTGTAATTGGCTTTGGAGTGTGGATGAATAGGGCTCTAAGAGAATCATTGAGGTTGGCCTGGCTTGCGGCTGGCTGTGAGCGCGTGTGAAGAACTGGAGAATGATACTGTCACTATTAAATCAGTCCAAACAGAAGGGAGATTTATAGTATGGGTAGGAGAGAATCAAAATATTGTTTTGGGTAGAGATCAAATGCTGGGATGGTACGGGAGATGGATTAGTGGAGCAAGGATTTATGAATTTCAGTGTCCACAGTTTTTGTCCATTTTTTTTTTTTGCCTGATTAAGTGTTGACATTATTTTGCAAAAGGGGAAGCCATCATCCTGGGGATGAAAAATGATTTTCTGCTGTTAACTCTTGTTACCATAGCAACCGATTTCATCAGCCAGGAGGGAGGATTTTACTACAGAGACGGCCTACACGGGGCTGTTGTAATTTCAAAGGGAAATATTTACAGCTCTGTCAGCAGAGAGGCTCCAACTGTGATTGTAATAGCATAACAGATTAAACACTATTTCAAGGATTTCTAAAGAATTTACCCATTATCGACTCCCAGTAACCACACTGTTTCTGACCGGGTACCAACAGCAAGCTCCTGGAGGAGGTATAGCCTGCTGACTGGGATTCATTTTTTTTTTTTTCTTTCAGTTTTGATGACGAGGGAATTCATGAGTCCTGTTTGGGATTTAAATCAATCCAAAAGACTAAAATTATTGTGTGAGAGACACTGGGCCCTATAGAGAGTTTTTCTTTCACCCCATGCAGAACTCAAAGGATCTCCTTATTCTTCTAATAGAGGCGCAGTGGGGGAGCTGGTTTCTGACCCAGAGCTCAGCACCTTTTGCCATCTCCCCATGTGGACAACTTTTCCTTCCTGTCTTTCATTGTAGCAATGGATGAGTCTCCCCCTCTCCTCCACTCCTTCCTTCCAGCCCTTCTTTCCTCCATATTCCATTCTAAGAACTGTAGGGTGTGATGCAGCCTCAGCTGGGGCTCCCACATCCACCTTTATTTGTTTGTTTGTTTGTTTGGTACTAGGGATTGAACTCAGGGACACTCAACCACTGAGCCACATCCCCAGTTCATTTTTGTATTTTATTTAGAGACAGGGTCTCATTGAGTTGCTTAGTGCCTTGTTTTTTGCTGAGGCTGGCTTTGAACTCATGATCCTCCTGCCTCAGCCTCCTGAGCTGCTGTGATTACAGGCATGTGCCACTGTGCCCAATTCCACATCCACCTTTTAAAACCCTCTGTCAAGATAGACAGCCAGAGGTCAACACCCTGGAGATGGTGCTTTCTTTGCACTCTGCAAACAAAATCTTTATTTAAATCACTAGGATCTTCCCTCCTTAGATGATAGAGGATAATTATAAATAAATTTCCTTCTCTGTTTACTTTCTTTGTTAAAAGAATGAGTTATTTTAGGTGTCTGAGTGCCTTGGCTTGAAAACCAGATTTCCTTAGCTTTCCAAGTGGAGTATCTCTCCAGATTGTTGCAATATAAAACCTGAATGTATTGTTTTGCACCAACAGTATATAAAGAGTGTCAGTAAGAGTCTGAGTCTTTTAGATTCGAATTCTTTTTCTCTTCTCTTCTCGTGTAGGATTGATTCTGACCTTAGCTAGGAGTGGACCTGAGATAGAAGTGACTCTAATTATTCTGCTACATCATTGTTTCATTTATGTCTTCCTCCATTCCCTGGTGGTGTTTTCTCATTTTGAAAGATGATCTAGTTAATTAAATCAATCCTCACTGGTGAAACATTTGTGGGAAGAGTGATTTGGAAGGGGGAGGTGTTGAGGACTCATTTCTCTCAACCTTTTAATTTATTATCATTTTTTGTACACTTAATATAAGATTTACTCTTTTAGAAAACTTTTAAGTATACCATGCAGTATTTTTAAGTATAGATACTGTGCCACACGGTGGATTCCTAGGATTAGTTCATCTTATGTAACTAAAATGTCTCCGTTCTAATAATTCCCATTTCTTCCCTCCATTTCCAGTATCTATCAGGAACCACCATTCTACTCCCTGATTTCTATGCATCTATTTTAGATTCATCATGTAAATCCTACCACACTGTACATTCCAGCTGACCCCATCTGTTTTATCTTCAAGATCTGCATGTGTGACTCTTGTTTCTTCTAATATCCCATCACCCCTCGCTGAAACCTGCTAATTTGGCTGTGCTGGTTGTGGTAGTACATGTTTTTCTGTTTCTGACTTGTTTCACTCAGCATAATGCTCTCCAGGTTCATCCATGTTGTTGTAAATGGTAAGATTGATTTCCTTCCCTTTTTAGGGCTGCATCGTATTTCACTGTATGTGTATGCCACATTTACTTTAGCTGTTCATCTGTCAGTGGACATTTAGCTTCCATGTTTTCTTAGTCTCTTTGTGTCACTATAATAAAAATGCTACAGACTGGGTGATTTATAAGCAATAGAGATTTATTTCTCACATTTCTGGAGGTGGGAAGTTTGTGATAAAGGTATAAGCAGATTTGATGTCTGGCTAAGATTGCTTTCTGCTTCAAAGATGGCACCGTATGGCTGTGTCCTCCAGAGGGACAAACATCTTGTCCTCACATGGTGGAAGAAACAGAGAGGGAAAAGAGAGGGAGGCAGCTCCCTTGCACCTCTTCCTGAGGGCTCTATCCTGATGAATTAATCAACTCTTAAAGGCCTTGCCTCTTAATACTATCACATTAGTGATTTAGTTCCGACATATGAATTTTGGAGGAGACACAAATATTAGAGACACAGCACATGTCTTGGCTATTGTGAACAATGCCATCGTGAAAATGGGTCTGAAGATGCCTCTTTGAGACCCTGACTTCAATGTGTGACTCTTATTTCTTCCAATCTCCCATCACCCCTTGCTTAAACCTGCTAATGCCTCTTTGAGATCCTGACTTCCTTTGGATATATAACCAGAAGTAGAACTTCTTCTGGGGTCTTATTCAAACACCATTTACACCTATAGATTCTTTCAATTTTAACTATCTGAATTAAATTATTTTTTATTAGTCTTAATTAGTCATACATGACAGCAGAATGCACCATAATACATCATACATAAATGGAATATAATTTCTCATTTTTCTGATTGTATGTGATGTAGAATCCCACTGGTTATGCAGTCATATACTCACAGAGAGTAATAATTTCTGCTTCATTCCACTATTTTTCCTACCCCCAGGCCCCCTCCCCTCCCTTCACTCCCCTCTACCTAACCTAAAGCAACTCTTCTTCCATAGCTCCCCTGCCCTTATAGTGAGTTAGCATCTACATATCAAAGAGAACATACAGCCTTTGGTTTTTTGGATTGGCTTATTTCGCTTAGCATGATGTTCTGCAGCTCCATCCATTTACTAGCAAATGCCATCATTTCATTCTTTTTTAAGGCTGAGTAATTACAGAGTCCTTATTTTTGTTTACCTTCTAAATGCAGACATGGCACTTGAAATGAACATCCTAAGTCAACAAAGATCAAGACACAATCTCTCTCTTGCTCTTAGCTCCACGGCACTGACAGGATGAGCAAGTATCAGACTTCACACTGCCAGGAAGCGCCAATGGGACCAGAAATAGCATGATAAACCATATAAGAAAGCCCATCCTGGCACAGCCTGAAGGCTGGCCCTTTTGGAGGTGCTTCTCATACAAGGGGAACTGTGCTGGGAAAAGTAGAGGTTGAAACCAAACATTTAATTTCTACCATCAGGAAGCGTGTGATCAGCTGATCAAGAATGGCAAGAAAATTGCAGCTTTTGCACCCAGTGATGGTTGCTTGAACTTTATTAAGGGATTGGTTGAAAAGGTCATGCATACATTCCTGGAGTCTGCTTTAAGGTTGTTAAAGTAGCCACTGCCTATCTTCTGGCCATACAGGATGGCAAGATGGAAAGACCAAGATCATAAATTTTACTGATAAAAAAGAGGCAGTCTCTATACTCAAGGAACTTATGTCAAGGTAGGGGAGTTAAACAAATAAATAAACAACATGATGTGGTATAATAAGGCGATAACCAAGGCAAGCCCAGAATGTTAAGAGAAAATATTCAAGGGTGACTCACCTGGCCTGGAGAAGTGGGCAAGAGGCAGGAAGTTTTCTCAGGTGAGTTAACACTGGTCTGATGAGTGTGCCTGCTTAGAGTAGGCTAGGGATGGTCGAGAGTGATCTAGACTGAGGAAATAGCAATGAGAAGGAAAAACTGATTGGTAGGTAGAACCATGATAAATAAGTGGAACTTATTATGTGCCAGGTACTATGCACTACCAATTTCTGTTATTCATTTCCAAAACTCTCTGGGGTACACCATCAGTTTTCCTCTGTTTTAGTCACCTTTTCTGCTGCTGCGACTAAAAGATCTGACCAGAACAATTTTAGGGGAGAAAAAGTTTCTTTGGGGGCTCACAGTTTCAGAGGTCTCAGTCCATAGACAGCTGGCTTCATTCCTTCAGGCTTGAGGTGAGGCTGAACACCATGGCAGAAGAGTGTGGCCAGGGGAAGGGGATCACAAGATGATAAGGAAGCAGAGAAAAAGAGGTCCACTTGCCAGATACAAATGTAAACCCCAAAGCCACACCTCAATGCTTCACCTCCTACAGCCCCACTCAGCCTGCCTTCAGTTATTACTCGGTTAATCCCACCTGGCAATTTACTGATTAGGTTAAGGCTCTCATAACACAATCATTTCTCCTCCAAACCCTCTTGCATTGTCTCACAAATGAGCTTTTGGGGAACACATCACATCCAAACCATAACTCTCATATTAGGTGAGAAAACAAAGGCATAGTGTTGAGGAGTATTTGTCCAAGTTGTAATAGTTATGACTGAAATGAAAGTTCAGCTCAGCTCAGCCTGACTGCAGGGGAGTATTTTTATACTTGTGTTATGTGAAATCAAAGAATTGGAATGAAAGAGAGCTTAGGTATTTCTGGTTGATTCAATTTGCTGATAAATCCCAATTATAAAAAATGAAATTATTGTATAAGGACTCAGGTATTTGAATAAGTCTTTGAATATAAAATATAGACCTGAGATTAAATTTGATGATTTTCAAAGTTTTGATGAAACATAAATAAAACTGTGTTTTTCAAATAGCTCCAAAACCACGGCTTCAAAAAGAGGTCCTATTTCTTTGGGGGGACAGAGGTCAATGTTAGTGAGGTCAAGGTAGAAACATCTGTGAGCTTTTCCTTCTTAAGGAAATAAACCAAAATACTAAAATGAACAATACATTAAGTTTGGAAGATTTAAAAACACATGTAATCAAAGACTACCCACACAATTACCATCTTCAATATGATGTACAACTAATGGGGCTTCACTTTCAAAGCATGCTTTTGCACATTTATTTTTTAAATCTTTTAAAATATTTATTGTTTAGTTATACACAATACCTTTATTTTGTTTATTTATTTTTATGTGGTGCTGAGGATCGAACCCAGGGCCTCACACTTGCTAGGCAAGCGCTCTACCTCTGAGCCACAACCCCAGCCCGCTTTTGCACATTTATATTTCTTGTTGTATAATTGTATTAATAGAAAGGCCATTGTGCATCTTTTGAAATTAAATAAGTTCTGATATATTAAGGATATATTCAGTACACTCCTGGGATTGACTTGGATTTCATTCCTGAAGAGTTAAACACAGTAGAGCAGACTAGCAATCATTCAACTTTCTCAAAGTATTTGAAATCTATGAACATAACGAGTGTATTTGCTCATTTGAGGCCAGGTACTATGCTAGCTATGGGCAACCACATTGACTTCTAAAGATAAAAAGATAATTAACATCTGACATCTGTCAAAATTTAACAAGGTACCATACCTCTATTCTAATAGAAGAGGAATATGGTCAAATGGCATGGGAAGGCATAGGTGGGCATGAAAACTTACACCATGTTTAGGGAGGGTTCCAAAAATGCTTCAGCTCTCAAGAGTGAGGAGCTCTCTAGGAAGATAAGTAGAAGTGAGGTCAGCATCAGTAAGGGCAGGAGTCATAAAATAAATACACAGTAAGTTTTCAAAATAAGAAGTTTCGTCTAGCTAAAACTGAGAGTGGATTATGTGGAAGGAAGAAGATGGAAAGTGCCCACCAATCCCCCTAGGCTGAGAAGTAGGGTGGTGCAGGTTATGAAGGGCCTTGGGCTCTGCTTTAAAGCAACAGGCTCTAGCAAAAGTTAGTGCAGGGTATTTAAGCAAGCAAATTGAAAACTCTGTATTTCAAGGCAATAGATAGTGTCAGAAGAATGACCCATGGAATATAGAGGAGTGGTTGGCTTCTGAGAAAGTGATCTACGTATTTTTTTCACAGTGCTATGTGGATATTCAAGCTAACCCACTCATGCTTCATCTGTACAGGCTTCTGTGTTCCGCGAAGATGGTCAGTGGCCAGCAGCCTTCTTACAGTAGTTCTGTCAATCAACTTTCCATCTTTTCCTTTTCTGAGCTACATAACAGATTCACTTCTTACTCTTCTTGGGGCTTATCCTCAAACCTTTTGACATTGACTCTGTAGCAATCCACTGAAGTTCCACAAAGTTCTTTTACTCCCCCAATCTTCTTTTTAAATAAAATCACTGAATTATTTTTGACTGGACAATACACATAAAGTCAATCATAAAACCACATAGTATCATTTCCACCCTGTCCTCCATTGTCCCTTTTCTTACCGTCTTAAATTATTCTTTAATTTAAATTAGTTTCCTATTTGCCTTTCCAGAATTTTTATATATATAAAAGGCACTTCAAGCAATGCTGATTTCTGCTTTTTGATAATTAATCTTTGATTTCTCTTTGTTATGTTTTGCACCTTGTTTTTCTCACTTAATATATTGAAAAAATTCCAAAGCAGTTCATACAGTTTTTCTTCATTCTTTTTTTTAAGAGACATAATATTCCTTTGTGTAGGAACTACTCCATGATTTGTTTAGCCAATTCCTTGTTGATGGGCACTTAAATTGTGTGCAGATGTTGCAATTAAAGTTTCACAAATGTACATATATAGAGAAGATAAATTGTGGGAAGTGTAATTTCTGTGTCAAATGGTAGGTGTAATTATAATTTTGATAGATAAAATCAAACTGTATTCTTGCAATGCAATACTCTAAGAGTTCCTATTTCCTCACACATTCACCAATAGAGTGTTATCAACTTTATAAGGTTTCCAGTCAAACATTGAAAGCTGTTCTAAGAGTAGCTTCAATTTACAGTTTTCTTATTTTAAGTTAGTGTGAAAATTCTTTCATACATTTAAGAGGCATTCCTTTATAAATTGTTGGTTAATATCTGTGCTATTCTTCTATGAACTTATTTGTATCCTTTGATCATTTCTCTTTATTTTTTTTACATCTTATGAGTCTTATGCATAGTTTGTATTTAGTTGGATAACTTTTCTTGGCAACTAGCATACATTCTTACCCTCTATTATGCCCTCTCCCTGTATCATGGGAGTTGAAAGCTGGAAAGAATAATTTATAAGACTCTCCTTACCCCTGTGGATGTAATTTACATTGTATGAATAAAACCCATACCTGAAAAATTTTGGAAAGTGAAAATAAGGCAAAAAATAAAAAAAGTTCTCTTCTAGTAGTGATGCCAAATGAGTGGGCTCAGCTATATGAGCCTTGGTAGGGACATCCAGGATTCTCTGACAGCCACCGTCCTTAGTACTCAGTACTGTGAAGCTGACTGTAGTTTTGCAGCAGGTAACAATAAAAACCAACTAAAGAATCTTCTGCAGTTCAGTAAGGGAGCATAATATAAAATTAATATTTAAGCCAAGCATGGTGGTTTACGCCTGTAATCCCAGTTTCTTGGGGAGCTGAGACGGGAGGAAGGTGAGTTCTAGGCCAGCCTGGACAATCTAATGAGACCCCATCTCAAGAGAACAAAACCAAACAACAAAAATTAATATTGAGAAATTAAATATATGTGTGTGTGTTTATATGCATAAACATGTATGTGTATTCTATAACACAGTCATTGTTATGCTGAATATGTATTCTGGAATGAAAGAGCCAATTTACTATAATGGTAGATAAAATATCAAGAAATAAATATGCCAATAATTAAGGAAAGCCTATGTGAAGATAAAATACTCCAGAAGAGAAAACAAGACTTGAACAAATGGAAAGCCATCTTTTACAGTTTGGATCTTGAATGCCACCCTAGGGCCCATGCATTGAGGGCTTGGTCCCCAGCCTGTGGCACTACTGAGAGGTAGTGCAACCTGTAAGACACGGGACCTAGTGGAAGGAAGTCAGGTCTTTGGGGATATGCTCTGGGAGGGAATATTGTGACTCCAGTCCCTTCTGGTTCCTCTTTGCTTCCTGGCCCCCATGAGGTGAGCAGGCCTCCTCCACACCCTCCCACCATGATGTAATCACTGTATAACCACAGGCTCAAAGGCAGCAGGGCCACGTGACCAAAGTCTAAGACCTCTGAAACCATGAGCCAAAGTAAAACTTTCCTTCTTGTAAGTTGTATTTTGCCACAGTAATGGAAATCTGAATAACACAGTATCCATTTTCATGATTGCCAAAACTTATCCTGAAGAATTATTGGGATTTTCTTTGTGGCCTAGTGTGGTCGCTATTGATGACTGTGCCATGGATGCTTGAAAAAAATTTTAAAAAGATGTAGTCTCTATTTTCTGGCTATGGGGTGTTTATCAATGTATTTCCTTTATTAAGTTTGCTATTCAGGGGTTTTGTATCTTTGTTTTTCTTTTGCCAATTGATCCCTCATGGATGGAAGGATGAAACAAAGTCTCCTAGCAACAAAGTTTGTCAACCTTTCTGGTATTTCCTGTACTTTCTGCATTTTGACAATTTATGCTATGTTACCTTGGGCTTAAATAAATATTTATAACTGCTATACACTTATCATTAACTGCAAGCTTTGAGACTATAAAATACCTGGTATGGTTTGGATATGGGGTATCCCCTGAAAGCTTGTGTGTTAGCAATGCAACAATGTCCAGAAGTAAAATGATTTGATTATGAGATTATGAAAGCTGTGACCTAATCAGTAGATTAGTTCAATTGATCGATTAATTATTGAATGGATTACTGAATGATAACTGTATGCAGGTGGGTGTGGCTGGAAGAGTAGGTCACTGGGGCTGTGCTCTTAGAGGTCCATCTTAACCCTGACTCTTTACTCTCTCTCTCTTTCTCTGTGATTCCTGGCTGTCATGGTCTGGATAGCTTTCCCCTCGTCTGCCCATTTGTCATGATGTTCTGTCTTGCCTTGACCCCAGAGCAATGGACTCAGAGAACCATGGTTTGAAACCTCTGAAACCATGAGCCCAAATAAATTTTTCCTCCTCTAGGTTATTCTTGTCAGGTATTTTAGTCATAGCGAGGCAAAGCTGACTAACACAATACCCTTTCATGATCTCATTTGATGTTCTTTTCCTGATGCTCCATTTATTCTGGAATTACAATCAGAACTCCTGCTTTCCTTGGTTTATATGTACCTTGTATAACCTTGCTCATACTTTTATTTTCAATCTTTCCGAATTATTTTGTTTTTAGTGAGTCTTTCACACATAGCTTGGAGTTGTGCATGCTTTTTGACCTAATCAACAATTTTTTAAAATAAATAAATTAAGCCCATTTATATTTATAGATTTTAGAGACACATATGGTCTTAAATTCATTATATTTGCTATTTTTATAGTTTTAAAAAAGTATTTCCCTCTGCTTTCTTCCCTTTGTTTTACATTGTGGATGATTCATCTGCTATTTAGGAAGCTTAGTATTTTTGTTTTGTGGTTATTACTGTAATTATAGATACACAATCCATTAGCACTTCATTTCTTTAGTGTCAGAATCTATTTTTCTTACCACAAGCAATAAAAAAACAAGGTTATTTACATATCCTTCCCCTAACTCCCTGGCCCATACCTCCCAATTATGGGCAACACTATATATTTTAAAATTTTTCCTTGTTCCATTTATATGTGCCTATACCTATATTACTGCGTTTTGTAGACTTTAATGATATACTTAACTCAGAAATACTTTAGATGTTGTTACTTTTCCTCCTAATTTTTCCCATCTCTCTTCTTTAATCTATGGTAATGAATCTCCTGTATATTGCCAGCAGTATACCATTTACAATTTCTCTATTACTGGGGTCATATAATGTTTAACATTTTGTTTCTATCCCTCTAATCCGTGTATTATGTTATTTTCTTATGTATTATGTTATTTGGTAATTTCAGCTAAATATTGGAATTACTTTGCCAGTTTCTTTTTCATTTTCTCTTTTCAATTTTTAAAAGAAACAAATTTCTCTTTCATCTTAATTACTTTATGGTGTCTATTCCCTCCAATTTTGCCTAAGTCTATAATTTTTTTCCCTAATTCTCTGCTGTTTTCCACCAGCCTGTGCTTCATCACTTTCTGTTGCTTTGCCATCTCTTCCCTAAGTTCTTCCACTCCTGTTTCCTGGATTTCCTTTAGAAAGGCAATTACTTCATTGATTTTTTTTTAACTTCATGAATAGCTAACTCTGTTTAACAATGGAGTTCTTTTTTTTTTTTTTTTTTTGGTCAGAACAAGGCTGTATTATTGAGGAAATCCCTGAGACATAGTATTTTATGGAACTCAACAGGATTAACATCTTCTTTTTAATGGAAGGGTAGTATTTGACAAATATTAATAAAAGGTTATGCTTTATGGGATTTTTCATTGGTGAGACCTAGATTTTAAACATGTATATGAAAGAGGAAGATAATGTAGGAAAGCAGTATGAAATATTCCCTAGTAAAGACATAAAGTTTGTGGATTTAGAAAGCCTTAATTATATTAGCACATTCAGTATAGTTATAGGACATCTGAAAATAGGCGAGTCCTGAATTCTAAGGTCATACAACCTAAGTTCTTGCATACATGTTCATGGAGGGCTGTAGTACCATCTTTTGTGGATAAGATAGCTCAATGTATTCTTTTTTTTTGCTGGTGCAGATTAATTATATAGAATGCTGGGTTTCAATGTAGCATACTGACATATGCATATAACATAATTTAATCAATTGTCCTCTCTAATTCTTAGAGATAGTCACCTTACTCAGTGAATTCCTGATCTTCTGTTCATAACATAACTTAATATCTTTATGCTTATTTTAGATTTTAGCTATTCTTCTGTAATGTTCAGGGAAAGGAAAATGCTACCTGGACACTTATCAGGAAAGAAGTTATCCTTTTGGGGATGCTATGCATTCTTCTGTAAGTATCTCCTAGTTTATGTGGTCAACTCAACAGCTTAAAAACAGATGTGGGAATCTTTAATTAATGATATGCATGCTGAAATATTTATGGGGATATGTAATGCTATCTCTGATTCACTTTGAAATACATAAAAATAAGATAGTTTGATAGGTAAATAGAGAATTGGATCAATTGATAGATTTATGAGAAATCAAATGTAATAAAATGTTAATAGCACAATCTAGATGATATTTACTATAAAATTCTTTCAACTTTTACATATGCTTGAAAATGTTCATTATAAAATGTTGGTGGAAATTGTGGAAGTGAAAGCAATTATATATAGTTGTGGATTTCATTGCATTTCTAATGCTTCCAAATTAAAGGCTCAGTACATTTAATTACATCAGGTAAAAATGGAGCATTCACATTCAGTCACAAAAGCTTGTTGATTTTTCCCTGCCTTTTTAAAAAATCAAAGTTGCCTAATTGAATTGCTTAGGTTAAAAAAAAAAAAAAAAAAGGCCGGCGGGGGGTGGGGGGGTGGGGGCAGCTGCGGGCTAGGGTTGTGGCTCAGTGGTAGAGTGCTCGCCTCAAATATTCGAGACCCTAGGTTCAATCCTCAGCACCATATAAAAATAAATGAAATAAAGGTATTGTGTCCAACTACAACTAAAAAATAAATATTAAAAAAAGGGGAGGGTTATTCTAACTTGAATTTCGAAGATAAGTTCCTCCAAGGAGGCCATCAAGAATAGTGGGAACAATACCAAATGAAGCCTTGACAGTAAGCAATCCTCTCATTTCTACAGATTGAGCATCCTAATCCAAAAATATGAAATCTAAAATTTTCCAAATCCCAAACTTTTTTACATTGACATGATACTACAAGAGGAAAATTTCACATCAGATCTCTTGTAATATAGTTCATAGTCAAAACACAGGCAAAATAAAAATATTATTTAAAATCACCTTGAGCCTACGTATATAAAATGCATATGAAATATAAATAAATTTCATGTTTAGATTTTCAAAATCTGAAGCACTCTGGGTCCTGTGCCTTTTA
The DNA here is from genome assembly GCF_048772815.1 of Callospermophilus lateralis. NCBI lineage: Eukaryota > Metazoa > Chordata > Mammalia > Rodentia > Sciuridae > Callospermophilus > Callospermophilus lateralis. The sequence continues at coordinate 77,852,990 of NC_135310.1, read as the reverse complement.
AGTAATGGAAACATAATCTGTATTTTGAAATCCAAAAAACTACTTTTCATGAAATCTTGTGGAATTTCACCAAAAATGGTCCATGTTTGGTGTGTAAAACTTCTGAAGTGTGCATCCAACACTTGGGTTGCATAAACTCCAACACCCTAAATGGATGGTAGAAGTGAACATCAAATGGGATATCTCTAGATTTCTCAGGTATAGAAACTCACTTGGATTATTTTAATGTAGTAAAAAGGACTGGTCCTGAGGGATCTCTTTTTAAAGCCACTTGCTCAAGTTTTGGCCTCTTATATAACACACAAATTGCTGACATCCAAATCTCATAAATCAAGGTTTTTTATTTTCAGGGCTAAATGCAGCCAAAACCCAGTTTATACAAAATGGTTTCCTCCTCTTAAAGGTCACTTGTGTTAAAATTAGAAAAAAAAAAAAGAAAAAGACCATATTGACTTGAATTGTGTCCCTCCAAAGCATATGTTGGAGTATCTTTATCTAGAAATAAGTCTTTGCTGATATAATTAACATATAAGCTAAGGTGAAGTTATCCTGGAATAGGTAGGCGCCTATCCAATGGGACTCGCAGGATAGATAACAGAGACACAGACACAAAGGGAAGAATACCATGTAACAAGGGAGACAGATATTAGAATGCTGCATCTACACATCAAAGAATGCCAAAGATCAGGGAACCACTGAAAATTTGGAAGGAGGCACAGAATCCACTCTTCACAGTCCTCTAGAAGGAGCAGACTTGCTGACACCTCAATTTTAGATTCTAAAACTTCAGTTTTGGATTCTACCTTCCAGAAATGTGAAAGAAGAAATTCCTGTTGTTTAAAACCAAGGAGTTTCTGAAACTCTGTTATTTCAGCCTTAGGAGACACATACACTGGCCAAAATTATAAAGTCTTATACATTATAAATTTATAAGCATATGATTTTATAAATGATAGTTTCAAAGATCATTGTAATCATAAGCAAGCATTTCTTCTTTTCTAGTTTGGCTGCTCATTTCTTCATGCTCTTAGAGCCATACCATACATCAATCATGCCTTCAGCTTCAGCTAGAAAAGACTGTAAAATAAAAATACGGGTAAAGATTCACCAGTAGAAGCAGGAACTATTGCATGGGTCACAGTTAGTTGGTGACTCCAGCAAGACATTCTGGGTTAGATTTTGATTTTGTTCAGAGAAAAAGGTTTATAATTCCCTTGGTAAAATTTGTACTCTGTCTACTAATAGGCATTCTTGCCTCAAATGCAAGAGCTGGTATGGAAAAAAATTGTCTAAAAAGTCAGACAGACTTTAAGTCAGCTTCTGGCTGAGTTTTAATGAGTTTTTTATTTGTTTGTTTTTCTATTTTTGTCCTGCATTTCCTCTCAACTCACATTACCCCAGTCTTAGGACTTAGAAAGGCAGCACAAATACACATAAAACTTTGATATCATGTTCTTTTCAGAAACAAACAAAAAAATGAGATGGTGTTTTTAATTATTTAGAACGAGGAACAGAATTTCTTTTGATTTTATTTGGTTTAAATAACAGAGCCCTTAGAATTTGACTTGGAAAAAATGGTGAAAATGAAAGGGTAAAATTTGGGGGTAGTTTTCCTCTTTATTTATTATTTATCGTAGGGCCACAGAGTTTGGAATTTGTATTTCTGAGTATTGGGAAATAAGACAGTGGACTTGGAACATTTTTAGACTTTAGGGTCACTTGCTGTTAATCAAGTTAAACACAATTACCAATTGGCTCAAAGGAAATAATTGATACTACCTGGCCTTGCAAGATTTGTGGCTTAGGCAAAAGCAAGGTCAACCTGAGCAATGATGGAAGCCTGAGATTGCAGGACAAAGAGCTTTACAACAATTTATTTCTCTAGTTTTTACAATTGCTGTAAAATGGTTTTCTTCTATTGCCAGCAGATATACCCTTGGGAATCTCTAATTCTTTTTATCTTTGTGGCTCTCTCAAAAGACATACTAGTGCTTTGAATTGCAGCATCAAAATCACCCACTTGATTTTTTTTTTCCTTTCATTTTGTTCTAGGGGCCTCACATTCAGTCCTACAAAGACATATGCAGCCCTAGGGGAATGAATGCTCTGGCCGCTTAGGATGGCTCAGGTTAGTAAAAACAGTGCAAACTATGAATATATGTTTCTGCTAGCATGTAAAAGTGCCATTGTTACAGCTGAAGGGGAATCCAGTGGAACTGTCTTTGCACAATATTGGAAGAGCTGTGGACATTCTTTACCTGGGGTCTAAGTAAACTATGCAGTCTTCCAAATCCAAAGCCCTAAATTAATCAGAGACTATGCAATTAATTGCATGGTTTTATATTTTTCTTCCCCAAATCCTTTTTCAGTAAGAATGCCGCAGTTAAAAAGGAAATATTAATTGAATATTTTCTCTTTAGTCATATTTCTTATACATAGTGAATAGAAGTCCTAATATATCCTTTAGAATGAAGTTTTTTTTAAAAAAAATCTCTTCTTCATTTCTTGCTTTTCAAATGAGAATGACATGAAATAACTTCTGAGACCATAATGTCTTTTTCTTTCAAGAACCTTTTATCTCTTGATACATCGCATTTGCAACACATTGCCCATTTGTAATTCTGAATCCCCAGACTGATCATAAAACACTAATAATTAAGTCAGATATTGTTATGCTGGGAGTGGGAAAAAGTTGGTTCATTTAGAAAGCAAATAATTGGTCAGCTCCATCAGCAGGAAGCCTGGGCTTTTATTATTATTATTTTTTAAAGACACTTTATTGCCTTTTAGACTTCACCAGTCTTACTTTGCTTTCCTAAGGGCAGCATTTCAGAATGCTGCTCCTAGCATGCAAGTCTGGCAGTTGTTCTTGGACTACTGCAGTGCACTGCTCACATGTTCTTTCCTGCCTCCCTTTCCCATCTTTTGCTATTACCTCAGAGTAGCAAACCCACTGGCTCACGCTGCCCTTGTTTAACTAAATCCTGAAATGTGGCAGGGCCACTGAACACAAAGGCCCCCTAGAGCTTTTCGTTGAGTAGATTTTTTGCAGTCATCAATCTATATCTGTGACAAAAGCATTTCCCCCCTACATTAGATAGATAGATCCTTTAGGTAGGTGTCTTGGCACGCTGTTTGGCACACTTATCATTTATTGTATATACTTTGATAGGAACTTCTTATAAAATGTTTTGGGGTTTTGCCTAGAGAATATGAAAATGAAGCACTAATTGTAAGTACTACTCAAGACTGTAGCGTTGACCCTTTTGTTTGGAGCCCAAGGGCTCTTCTGAGAGAAAACAGCAGAGTTCAGAAGAAAAGGAAAGATGAGATGAGATGGTCCCTCTCCAAAACACTTGCTACTTACTGTTAAATAAAACCAAGAACAGAGAACACAGACCTAGTAAAGCTTTGCTTACCTAGTCTAGCTCATTCTGCTTAGGAAGGGCCTACCTTCTCCAGATATATATTTAGGAATGAATAAAAATGAGAGGAAGAAATGAGAAAGTTCATTCTTCCCAAGAAGAACATGTAGGTCCATTAAGTAATACAGTCTTCAAAGACTATAAGGAGGGTCCCAATTCCAGCTGCCACCTTCTTCTCACTAAAAGGATAAACAGCCTGGAGTCACATGTATGTCCCTGTGACAATTGTCGTTCTCACTGTCTGTATTGATTTTAATTCTGTCTTTTTCTTAGGATCCTTATTACAAAGTCACCATCTTTTTTTCCCTTTTCTTGTAATTAGTTTCGTTACTGAATCTTTGTCAGAGGTGTGTGTGTGTGTGTGTGTGTGTGTGTGTGTGTGTGTGTTGTGCGTGTGCGCACGTCTAGGGCCTTGTCCATTGTTAGTTGATTTTTTAAAAATATTGTTTTAGTTGTAGATGGACACAATATCTTCATTTAATTTATTTATTTTTGTGTGGTGCTGAGGATTGAACCCAGTGCTTTACACATGTGAGACGAGCGCTCTGCCACTGAGCCACAACCCCAGCCCATTAGTTGATTTTTAAGGGACAGTTTGTCTCCCTCCAGGATGCTCTAGATGGGGCTTTCTGACTCTCTAGTACCTTTGGATGGAAGAACCTCTCCTCACTCAGAATCCCCCACTGTACCCCACCATGGCACACTGCCCATGAAACTTGTCAATTTTCTCTGTCATGGGCAATAACAACCCAGAAATTATAATTCAAGTACCTAGTGCTCAGTATCATGTATGTTAGAAAAGCTCTAAAATGAGGAATTATTAGACTGGTTTAAGGAGCTCCTGAGACTATAACTGCTACATCAGGGAATCTCAGTGTTTGACAAAATCTAAACTAGAAGTATGATTTATAGTACTGAATAATTTACAATTATATTTTTAATTAATTATTTACTGGAAGACTTCTCCAAAGCTTGTTTGCTCAGTGAAGTAGACAATGAGTTTATCTTATTCACTGATATATCATCATAATTTAGCTCAGAACCAGGGACACAAAGGCAGTTAATAATGTTAGTTTTGATTTCTACTTTCACTGTCTAGTGCCGGTGCTCAATAAATGTGGGACACATTGCTATTCTTCAGTCTGTCTTAGATGTTCTGAATTAACATTTACTTCAGAGTTTTCTAGTCCCAGCTATATTATATTTTCTGTCCCCTTCTAATTTCTTTTTGCTAACTAGAAGGTGCTCTCAAATATTCTTCATGTGGGCTTGGCACATGGAAAGAGCCTCTATTTTCTCTGGGACAAAACAAATTAATCTTTATAAGATACTCATGAGAGTATATGACATATAGCAAATGCCATATAAATGTCTGGTAAACAAGCAACTGTCTTTTGGGGAAGGAAAATAAGGATGCTACCATGTGCATTAGCTTGCAAGGCCTCTTATTTTGTTGTAATCACTCTATACTTTGTTTGTTTGAGAGTATGCAGAAATACACCATCTCTATAAGAAATTTAAGGAAAGGAAACATGAATTATTGATTTAGACCTTTCATCTGGTATAGAATTAAGCCTGTCCTGCCTAAGGAGACATCTGAAAAGTAGCCCACAGTTGATTGCTCTTTGATGACTCGTTTTTATTCCATTTTCAAAATCTGGTGGAACATCCATTAGAGTCTGGCAGAAATTCTGTTCTCTAATCAGCACTATAAGCCCGGAGTTTGCCTCCAAAGCTGGAGGGAAGAATTGGTTTTCAAACAATTTAATTGCCATCTAAAAACATGCATGGCTTAGTTGTCTGATTTATGAGTTAAATGATTTCACCTGGTCCTGGGAGGGAAATGACAGCTCATTCAGTTTCTCATCTCCACTCCACTAATAACTGTTTCTGGTGACTACGGCAACCACATGCACATTCATATTCCAAATTTAATCAGGCAACATGCTGTTTACTGATTCATTTGGCATGTATTGCAGAATACTCAAGAGAACCAACAGGAACCAATTCTCCCTTTGTGATGAGGAAGTACTTTGTGAACTGTTTTTTTTTTTTTCTTTTTCTTAAAAAAACAGGATTCTCACCAAGGTTGAGTCCAGATAGAATTGAAACAAGAGGAAATGGGTAGAAAATTGAAATGATTGGGAGTCAGAGACAAAGGTGGACTTTATAGGCCAAGTGGTGAGCAATTTCTTGGTTAAAGGCAGAGCTGGATGTAGGATAGAGAAGTGTGGGCCCAGGAGCCTGCTGATCCACAGGCCACCTGGAAAATTTGGGCATTCCTATCTTGCATTGTTGCCTTGCTTAATTAAATACTTTTCCTCAAGCATTCCATCCCTCTGGCAAGATTGACAATGTCTGGTGGAGCCATCCCTTTTCTTTGTTGTAGGACAGGTTGCTCAGAAAGCACACCAAGTCCCAGTTTTGTCCAAATTGAAGAGTCTTTATTTAGCCAGGTGGCACTTGCTCCCCACAGGACCCATAACTGTCTCTGCAAGGAACAGCCCAAGCCTGAGCATTTTAGGATATTGAAAGGCAAAAACCACATCTGGGTTGACATAGCTACAAGCAACCAGGTACAGAAGATGACTTGGGCAGTTAGCGAGACAATGCAATGAATACATTGGTATTTCCCATAGGACTTTCCAGGTTGGCATAACAGCAAGCAAGCAGAAGGGAAGGGGGTCAAAATGACCCTAGTTCAGTACATGTTAGAGAATGGTTACTAACATCTAGACAATCAATCTCTGACAAGGTACATTGCCCAAGAAAAATGGAAACCAAAGAGAACAATTTTACACTGTATAAGAATTGCTATTTTGTGTTGCCAAGAATTATATGCTAGGTAACTATTAATGGGTACAGAGGTGGGGCTTTCCCACAGGAGAAGCATTTCTTACATGATATGGAGTCTCAGGGTAAAATGGAGTCTGTTTAGTCATTGCCCATAGAGACTCACCCATAACATCTTATGTTATGGGCTTAGCAGCATCCTTTGAGGAAATTTCAAGAACAATTTATGGCAATTTATTTTGGATCTGTAAGAAATCAAGGGCAATGAAATAGAATGACATGCAAAGAATTCAAAAGGAGTACTTGTCTTCAGTTCATGGACCTTCTTCAGAAGACAGACAGTTCCCCACCCAGCCCGGTGCCTTCCATTTGAAACTTGAACTCATTCTTCCTTCCTCCTTCATCAGACTCTGGACTGGTCACCAGGATGGGGATTCAAATCAGACTGGCGTGAATCAGAGATCTTACCCAGTGGCAAGCTTTACTAATAATTTCAAGGACACAAGGAATAGAGAAACATGGGCACAATCAGCCCAGCTGTCCAGGCCCTCTCTGGAAATATTGATCCACTCTAGTCCAGGGGCACACAGGAGATATCAAAGTCATATGTGCAGCTCAGATCACTTAACAGAACACTGTTTATGAAATCGCTCCACTTTATTCTTGGCTAGTTATGTAGCTTACTGGACCATATCAGGGAGACTTGCTCCAGACATTCACAGATCCTAGATTTGTTTCCCAGAAGCAGTCCAAGGCAACCTGGTGCACACAGCTCAACCTTTCTCCTCAGGACTTCCCCACTAGCTATTTCCTTACTTTGCTTGGCAGAAGACTCATCATTAACATCTTGACAAAGAAATGAAAGTAAGGTCACCACCTTCCTTACTATTTGCACTGGGGCAACTCTGACACCTTAATAAAGTGAATGGATTGTAGGCCTGCTGCTTAAACATGTCCTTCCCAGAGATAAGGCAGTTGCTCAGTTGCAAAGCCTGGGTGAGCACTGCTCCATGTTTGAATCCAGCCTTTCACAAGTCCACCACTGTTCTCAACAAAGGAAAAAAGAGCCTTGACATGAGACCTCCCCTATTCCTTTTATAGTTAGGAATGCTTTTGCCTGGAGATTTATTTTATTCATTATGTTTTACTTTAGTTCTTTTAAAGAACTAATCAGCCAGCTTTTATATTATTTTAATTGTATTTTATGAGAAGGAAGCAATTCAGTTCTAGAAAATGCTTCCAGGTACAGAAAAAACAACCCAGTAAAACATGTGTGGCAGAGAACAGCAGCATCAGCATCTCCTGGGAGATATTCTAGCTTCAGAGAAAGCCTGAGGCAAAACTCATTCAAATTCTGAGGCAATTCTCCCTTGAAGTGGGCCTTGAAGTGACTCTACTTTTTATGTGACTCTGGAATTAAAGCAGAATTTGTTGTCATGAGGATTGGATGATTGATGCTTTTTCACAAAAAAGAGCACAGGTAAGTCCATTGGCCTGCACAGAGTACCAAAATTATTTACTTTTGGGCTCAAAAATCAAAGATCTAGATTTGAAATTTTATCTTTTCTCCACAGAATGGAAGCCAGCCATGCCATTGTTGCAAATATCATGCATAACCAAAAATAACAGCTGCTGTCCTGTGATGGGCATTTACTCTGTGACAGTCACCATTCTAAGCTGTTCTCACATGTGGCCTCATTTCACAATTGTAATAATCCTGGAGGCACTGTTTAAACCCACTTTATAGGTGAGATCAAGTTAGTGGCAGAACAAAGATTTAGGCTTTGTCTCTGTTACTCTGACCTGTGTTCTTACTGCCTACTGAATTGCATCCCCCGAATTACCTTCATCCTTCAAACAATTTTGTTCCTTTAATTAATTAATTAATTTCACAAATGAACAAGATGAATAATTGTTTTTCCAGGACACAGACTCTCATGAATTTAGAGCTGTCTTCAGTATTGAATTTTCAGGTTTTCCTTTTCACCTAGGTAGATATGTGTTATAAATTATTTTCACCTCTACCCTTTCCTTTCATCAAATATTCTCCATTTCATATGTTCCATATAATATATAGATGTATCATGTTTATAAATTTATACATTTGTAAATACATATTTATGTTATATAACACACATACATTGTCCAAATGTTTGTGTTCTCCCTAAATTCATATTTTGAAATCCTAAAACATGAAGTAATAACAGTAAGAGGTGGGGCCTTCTGGAAGGTGAATAGGTTCTGAAGGAAAAGCACTTTTGAAGGTGATGATTTTTCAGGGGTTCGGGATAGGATCATAAGCAGGTGAGCCATTGTTAGATTTTGCTGATTCAGAAATTGTTTACAAACTTTCTTGGAGATTACGTCTCTTGGCAACCCAGTCCCATGGCAACCACCCTACACTTGGAGGTCAGAATATTCCTCTTTGGTCCAACAGTCTAGCCCTTAACTACTTCTGGACATATTGCATAAGTTCCTCAGTTGGGTGACATTTGAATAATACATCAGATCTATTAGAAGCACACATTAAATGTTCTATTTATTTTTAACCACAAAACCAAGCTCCACATAACTTGCATGTTTTCAGAGGTCTCCATTTGCCAAGTCTCCCTCCCCCTGGGTCCATTTTAGTTTACCTATCTCATGCATGATTGTGTGTGTGTGTGTGTGTGTGTGTGTCCCCTCTTCTACTTTAGGTTTAACTTGACTTTGTCCTCAATTAATGAGAATTGGACAGGGTGTGTACTCCCATCTGTTTTATGACTTTTTCCTCTAAGCAGAGACCTGTTAGAAACCTGCTGAAAGAAGTTCTTCCTGTCTTAATTTCCAATAGCAAAGAATGTCTGTGATTTCACAAGATAACCCTACTTCCAAGTAAATACAATCAAATGATTATAATAAAGAACTTAATAAAGTATTAGAAATCTAAAGGTCAGCATTTAATTAAACAGAAAATACAGAAATGTTCTTACCAAGCATTTCTGTTACTGATACACAGATCTCTATCTTACCTTTCTAGTTTCTTCAACATAATAGTAAACATCATAGTTTTCTATTTCTAAGTTGTAACTTCACAAGAACAGCATGCTTTAAAAACACAATATGAGAATAGTATTTGATTTTTATGTGTTGCACTTCTCCATTAAAAAACACTTATGAAGGACATACTATGTGCCAGGTATGGAGTTTTCAAAAATAAATAAGATATAACATCCATCTTTAAGAACCTCATAGTTTAGAAATTATACTATATTTGGCTTGAAATGAATACTGCTTCTGAAAATCACTCTCTTTGCAATGCAAAAATTGTGGTGATTTTTAGGAAACAGGATGAGTTGCCAGCGCCACTTGCAAGGGGTCATGGCTCCGGTGATGAGGCAGGCGTGGAGCACTGAAGCAGGAGCCAGCAGGCTGGGCTTTCATTCTTCCTCAACACTCACTGTGTTTTCCTGGGAAAGTCACTGAAACTCTAAGCCTCAGATGCCTTGTCCAAAACAGGTATAAGTACTACTTTGCTTCCTAAAGCAATTATCATGGGGTCAAAAAAAAGAAAATGGCTGTGAAAGATTTTTAAAAAATGTGTGAGGTATTTGTCAGTTCCATGAAGGCAGGGAATTTTGTCTGTTTTTCTCACTCTTGGAACCCTAGCATCTGAAACAATGTCTTAATTGAGATATATGCCCCTCAAAATAATTTATTAAATAAATGTACAACTTAATAAAAGAATTCGCCTTTTTTACTTTAAGGAGGTTGTAGAATATGATGGATGGGTTCCAGACCAGCAGTACTGAAGAGCCTGGAGGTATTCTGTGGTGGCCAGCTCTCATGTCAGCTCTGTGATTGGCATTCTGGGGATTGCAGCTGGGTCAGTTTGTGTTTTATGATGGCAGGAGATATGTGGGCTGGCTCATAAGCTGAAACCAGAAAATGCAAGTGAGGGTAATGAGTGCAAAAATTCCCTGGAGGCAAAGGGGCCAGGAAGGGGAAGGTGGCTTCCATGAGAAGATAGAGCCAGGCAGGACATGGCCACCAGTCAGGTATACAGGCATGCAAAAAAGAGAGGGGGCAAGACTACAAGTGGGACAACACCCACCTGGCTGTAACCACCAGCTTTAGAACTGGACTTGATGTTTTTTTTCCATTTTGGAATAACATTTCCATTCTGGCATGCCTTGTATTGGCTATGATACAATATAAGGAATAACAAGAAACAAGGAGCAAGGACAAGCTTGTCTCTCTTTCTCATTTGCTGTCAGAGAGTGGATGAGCCCAGAGCCAATAAACTGAAGCTTCTCATTATTGTGTAATAGTAAACATATAAGAAGCCAGAAATTCACTCTAAAAATGCACCAGTTCAATTTTAAGAAAAGAAATATGCAAGTGTTAAAGCCCCGGGCTATACATGATCCCTGTGAGGCTGTTGTTTCTCCTGTTGTGCTCCGGGCTCTCTTTCTCTCTCTTTTTCTCTGGTAGTATAAAATGTATTCTAGTTGACATTTCAGAGTGGCTCAAAGCTCCATCTTTCTGTCTGAATGCCAAATGTGAACTAAAACATATTAGATACTTGGTCTGCCTGGTGGCACACTCTGTGGGTGGATGTCTGTACAGTTCCACTGGAGAGACAATGGGACTAGAATCAAGAAGGAAGCTCTGAGTACATGCTCAAGCACCCAGAGGGGCCCTGTGTGTAAGCTTCTTAGGGGTTGCTCCACTCTGGTGTGTGATCTATGGAATAAAAAGAAACAACCAGAGAGTAAAAGTATCAGATATGTATATGTTTATTCAGGAATGACTGTGCTAATTTGGAAAGAGTTTACGGTATAAAACCAAGGCCAATTGAATAAGTAGAAAGAAAAAGAATATAATGAGGGATAGGTTTCAGATTACTTGAGGAACAATGGGTGATGAGCTGCAGCCATGATGGAGTGGGAGGCTCATGATCAGGATGGTCAGCTGCAGCCTGTGATCCTCACACCAGAGGCCTCAGGTTTCTGAACATCTGCCCTCCTGTTTAATTCTGAAACTTAAGAAAGCAGGAGGAGGAGCCGGTGTTCTTGAAGAGAATCGTGTGTTTTCTTCCATTTCTAGAAGAACCCATGTGTGTGCTGGAGTGCACTTGTGTGTGTGAGATTTCGCTTTTGATCTGGACAGATGATAGATTTTCCTATTCTCTAAAGAAAACAATCAAGTCAGAGGGCAACTGGGTCTTATTATTTATTTTAACATCTGAAAACAATGCCAGTTTTTCTTTCTTGTTACTTTCTTCAGTTGGCCCTTGTCTTGTTGTTGAACTCACTGAAACACAGCCAGGTTTTCACACCTAGATACATTAAGTATTTGCAGTATGTCCCTCTTTGAGACAGGTCTCAATTTTACTGCTTCCTGCAAGGCTGCTGGCATAGGTTCTAATCAATAGGCAAATAAATGGGGCCATCACAGGTCTTGAGTAACTCAGAGCCTCTGCCTTCTGGATCCTGAGAGCTGCCAGCTGGCCCACTGCCAGAAGGCTAGTCAGAGCTCACGTCCCCCTATTTTCTACTTCCTTTTCCTTATCTTCTGTCCACTTCTCAAATAGTACCTCTGGGTATTCTCCCAGTTCATTCTGTTTCTAAATCTTTCTTTATTAACTCAGATGCTTGGGAACATTCTTTTTGTGTTTGATATATATATATATATATAAAATTGATATATTGATATATATATTTCATTTATATATTTCATATATATGTTTCACTGATATATATATATATCATTATATATATATATATATTTCCCCCCCAAGAAAAGCATCTTAACTACATGGTGTCATCTTGAACAAATGCAAAGTAATGTATCTTGTTTTCTTCTCTATCTATCCTGCCCTTCAAATAAATCCCCCAATCCCCAGAAGGGCCCAGGACAATGAAAGATACTCACTGTTGAATGGATAAATAAATAAATTTTCGAAAGGATAATTCAGGTTTATTTTTTCCCTCCAAAATTCCTTTGATTTATTTTCTTATTCTTTTCTCTAGCCTCTTATTTGTTATTTCCTCTTTGAATTCTGACTGCAATTTCTTTCTCCTTTCTGGGTTCTTACTCTCAACTTATAAACATGTTTAAATCTCCATTCTGAAACAAACAAAGACTAAAACCAAACAGTGTCTTTTCCTTGACTTTGCATCCCATTCATTTATTCAGCACATGTGCTTTGCCTACTATGTGCTAGGCACTGTCCCTGATGCTGGTTGAGACAGAACAGTTACTGCCCTCATAGAGCTAGTGAGGACATTCAGATAATAAATGAAAAAAAGCTCTAGCTACAGTTCAATACTAGGGGCTAGGCCAGTGGATCCCAATGTCCGTTTCAGCAGGCTAATTTAGCCTTGGTGACAGGGTGTGGGATGGATTTGAGCCCTCTTGGCTCCTGGCCTCCCACAGGACCACAGTCCTGTCCCACTCCTTCCTCCCCTGGCCTCCTTAGATGAGTGGCCTGTGTTTGTATCCTTGCCAAGAGCTATCTGACCCCAGTTCCCAACATGTGGCCTCCGCACTTAAGCCCATGGGCTTTGATTCTTATTCACATGATCTTAGGCCTTAGACAATATTGCCCATTTCTCCCTTGGGTTCCACCTTCTCTTGTTCACCTTCTGTTTCTCTAGTTGCTTTTTCTGACATCAGCTCTCGTCTCACTTCCTATTTCCAGGTAGCAATCTTGCCCATCCTCCCAGTTTCAACAACACCTCTCCATGGGTGGATTCCAAGTTGTATGCAGATCTTCATTCCCATATTCCTAATACCTGGCTTCATGACTATGTGACCAGTGCAGTAATAGAGGACTCCATGCTTAGAGGGGACATGCAGTTGGGATTTAAACCTTTGGTTACCATCTTGAAATTCATAAGAACTTTATATTTGAACTGCTGTTCTGTGAGTCTGTAAGTCTACTTGGGCTGTTGCCATAACAAAATACCACAGATTGGGTGGCTTAAGCAATAGACATTTATTTTCATAGTTCTGGTGATCGGAAGTCCAAGATAAAGATGCCAGCACTGTTAGTTTCCTCTAAAGGTCATAAGGAAAGGTTCTGTGGCATGCCTTACTTCTTGGCTTGCAAATGTCTACCCTTTGCTACCCCTTCCCATGGTCATTCATCTGTGATCACATACCCCTGGTGTTTCTTTGTGTATTAATCCCCTCTATTTTTAAGAACACCAGTCAGGTTAGATTACCTTCCCCATATGACTTCATTAGACCTTAATCGCTTCTTTAAAGGCCCCATTTCCAAATATAATCACATTCTAAAGTCCTGGCTATTAGGAGATATGAATTTGGGGTGGGACACAATTCAGCCAATAGTTTATTTTTCCCCTCCATCCTTTGTGGGGATGACAGAACATTCATTGAAGGCTCAGAGTCCTGGCTCACTGCAGTCCTGCATCCTGTTGCCTCCCCAGGACATGTTCTTAGCTGCCAACTCCCTCCTCGTGGGCTTCCATCCATCCAACAACACCCTCCTTTTACACTTAGAGGGAATATGGTGAAGGTGCTAGGAGGGCAGGGGGTCCAGTTATTCTTCCCTGGGGATGACAGTCCCATTGCATGTTTGCAAGTAATTTGGCAGGGGTGAGCCTTGCATCTGTCCCAAATTCAGGTAATTAGTCTGTCCTAGGCAATGGTGTTACTTGTGCTTTATGGGTCAAGCAGCAGAATATGGGAAGAGTAAAAAATGGACTTCCCCACCTTTGAAAATCTGGGCCAGTGAATCCCTTTAAAACTTTGACTAAAGCATGGAAACTTTTCCCTGAAAAGCTGACGTGCATAGACATAAATGTCCTTTTATGCATTTTCAGGGGTTAATGGACTCCATGAAGCTACTCCATGCACCCTTTGCGATTTGGCCCTGCTTGCCCTTCCAGCTTCATCTCCCCACAGCTCTCACCATGCTGTAGTCCTCCTTAATGTCATAGCCATCCTATGAATGCATTTTATTCCTTGATGCTTCCAAGTTTTTGCATGCATATGCTTCTTCCTCTGTCTTCTGTCTACTTCTCTTCATTATCATTATAACAAATTACTATATATTCTTCAAAATTAAAATTATATCCTTCCTTCTCCTCCTTACTGTAATTTGTCACTTCCTATCACCGAAGGTGAAACAAAAAGTTGCTTTAGTATCTCTAAGAATTTCTTTTATAAGGATCATAATATTAAATTTGGATCATTTCTTTGCCTGTTTGTCTCTTTTACTAGATTATAAGCAATTTTGAGGGCAAGAACTAAGTCTTAACCCTTGCAATTTTCCTGGTGCCTGGTACAGAGCTCAGCACAATAAATATTTGCAAATATTTGTTGAAAGATAAATGAGTTCATGAATACATGCATGACTGAATGAAAGGAAGTATGAGCTTGAGATTTAAAAAAAAATCAAAAACATGCATTTTAGATGTGAACAGTCCTGTATTTAAATCCTGGTTCTATTAATGACTAGTATTGTGATATTAGGCAAAGTACTCTTAAGCCTCAGTTTTCTAATTGCAAAATGCAGCAAATAGAATTTACCTCAAGGCAATCTATTGTCTATTTATATCGACAATATTTATAGCTACCTATAACTTAGCCTTTCCCCTAAATTTCTATAGGCTGTAAAGTTATTTAGGAAGGAAAAGACAAAATTAAATATCAGTGAATCTGTGTTCTTGCAGATTAGTTTATTAACAACAACTGACACATTATATGTCTACTGGATGCAAGACATTATGCTGGAACCTATGGAGAAAGTGAATATAAAATAAGCCTATGGAGTGTTAAGATATATATATGATAAACCCTGAAATACAGTAGAAAAGGACAGGAAAGATGTTGCTGACACTGGGCAAATAAGTCAGGAATGAATGCCACCATGGGAAGGCGAGATATCTAGGGCAGACATGTGAACATGATGTTTCTCCTCTGGATGCTGCAGTTAGGGCTTCTGAAACTAACAGTTAATGACCTGCTTTTTTCACACAGCAGTGTCCTGGCTTTTTGTTTCATGAACCCCTGGTGTTCTGGCCAGAATGAAGCCCCATGATGCTACATAGCTAAGCTGGAGACTGACCTGTCCTGTGGCTGGCTCTTAGCAGTGGTAGTTCTGTGGCTTTGCTCTCGGAACAGTTACTATACCCTGATGACATGTGATGTAGGCTGTACTGAATGGGTGATGGATAGCATCCCCACAAACAGGAATATGAAACTAGAATGAATCACTGTAAAGATTTGAGAACCACTAACATCTCTCATCACAGATGGACTAATTATGTAATTTAGAATTAAACTTCTGTGCATGAGGCAGAGAAACACACATATATGCTGTAAAGATGGTCTTCAAAATATTTCATTTTACATGGGATAATGAAACCACTTTAAGAAAAATCAGTGAATCAGATGTCATTTCCAGAAATCCTTTCCTGGTGTCACCAGACTGAGTAACTTATACTACTGCTAGTATACTTGTGTAATGTGCTGGTATATTACCCACCTGCAGTATGGTCATAGTTAAACTAGGGTTCCAGGGTGCCAGGTTTCCTGGGCTTAGAGAAAATTCCCTCATTTACTAATGTGATCTTGGGCAATTCATTTAACCTTTCTAAGCTACAATTCCCTCATCAAAAAACGGAAATGTTTATACTACTTGCCTTATATGGCACCTGTGAGTAATAAAATAAATGATCATACAATAAAGAACATCTTAGTGCCTGACACAGCAAGTGGCTTCTCTCTAGGTATCAGCCTGACTTGCTCTCACTCTCTTCACTTCTTACTCCACTGTGAGGCCATCTCTTACCACCCTTCTAAAAACTTTACCTGATTCCCCAAACATTATCCCATTTTCCTGCCTTATGTTTTATGCAGAGAGCATTTTATTTATTTGTTATGCTTACTGCCTGGTTTTTTTTTTTTTTTTTTAACCAGAACGTAAGTGCTAGGAAATTGTGTCCGTAGTGCCCAGATCAGTGTCTGACATGGAATATGGACTCAATAAATGTTTGCTGGAAGGAAGAAGAAATGAGCCAAGCCTGCTAACTTGAAAGTATTCTTGGCCCAGTCCTATCCGTTTGGAACCTATTGGGAGGACATTTGATTGCCCATTGGCACCTGCCCCTGTAGACAGACAGAGACATCAAGCAACCCACTATGAAGGACCTTATTGAACTTGACTCTAGTGCTGATGATTTTTCATAAACCTCAATTCGTGCTGCCCCATTCCCTCTCGCTCAGTTTAGGAGTTCCTATTACCCAAAGTTGGCCCTAGGGACCCACCACCCAATGAAGGATGGCCACGACGTCCCTAAGATTCTTCTTTTTCCTTTCCTCGGGGAAGGTTCTGATACAAACTCGAGAGACAGCGTGTCCAAGAAAGAGTTCTGCAAACCTCACCTCCTCTGGCCTTGGCGCCCTGGGGTTGGGAGGGTGTCTTGGGCGCTCCAGTCCGGGACCCCACGCCCAGCGCCGCCTCCGCCGCGGTCGGGAGCGCGCGTTTCCGTCACACCGTGGCGCAGGGAACAACTCGCCAGCCCCAGGCGGCGGGAGGAGGCGGTGGAGGCTGCGGCGGCGGTGCTCACGCACCTCGGAGGAGCTGTGCCTCGGAGGAACCCGCGGGCCGGGGCGCGCCAGCCGGTAACCCCGGGCGGGACGGGGTACCCAGGCCGAGCAAAGCCCGGGCGCCATACCAGTGTGGTTGCGGGCGAGTTAATAAGACTCGCTTGGTTTTGGGGTGGTTTTTAGTTTGGCTGGGGGGATTGGAGAATGGCGTGGGAAGGGAAGATGAGGGTTTCGAGGTTACCAAGGGGAAGAGTGTGGAGCCCATTCTCTGCAGTGGGTTGATGTGCTTGGTGCTTCCTGCGGGCGTCTGAAAAGGTGGAAGTTAGGGGCACTCCGCATTTGGGTGGGCTTTCTCCTGCAGCTCGGCTGGGCAGGTGAGAAAACTTTCCTCGCTGCCAGGGCCTGCCTGCCTCTGCGCTGTCCTGCCACTCAGACAGTCCTCCTGGGCAGGAAGACCCTGCGCCTCCAGGAGAAATGCGTTGTTCCCTGGCCCCAGGCGCGCACCCGTTGCAGTGGGTAAGGTTCCCAGAATGAATCTTGGCTTGACAGTTGGTTTGTGTAGACTGGGGAGCCTGCCTGCGGGTCATCTTACTAATTAGAGGTATGTTATGGCTTCGCCCCGCCTTTCTTTTCCATCCTTTCTGTGTAATGAATGGAAGAAGCCTCATTAGAAACCTATTTTGAGACTTTGTGGTCTCCACAGCGTTTTAGATGACTTGGAATCTCAGATATTATAATCAATTTAATCTGACAACAATGAACCAGTCAATAATGTTTTAAAAGCAAAAGAAGCTTGGAGAAAAGTGTCCATGATACTCCAGGGAAGAGAGAGGGACTCCCATACATAAATTAATTCTTAGGAAAATCGCCAAAGTAGCAACATTTCCCATGACAGGTGAAGAAATTAGATGGAGATATTCAATAGATTTTGCCCCAGTTAGCAATGCGGAAGAGGGGTTCTGGAAACTAGCACTGTGAATCTGGTGTGCTTGTGTACATCACCAAGAACAGGTGCTGGAAGGTGGCTGCAATGATAAGATGGAAAAGGGGGAGACTGTGATAAGCTAGGTGCCCTCAATAAGCTTTATTTCCATAAGGAGATTATCCACTGCTTATGGAAGGTGAGGTGATATTAACAGGTAACAGGATTGACAGTGTTGCTTTCAATCAATATCTTTCCTTTCAAGATGGAAAATCCAGCCTAAACATCTTCGAGAGGATCTTAAAGCCTGAAATTGAACTAGATTATTCAAAGCTCAAGTGACAGACATCCTTGAGCAGTGAAAGCATTTGGTCACCTTTGCACAGGTATGGACATGAGAACAGGGCCGGGAACCTTTTGAAAGAATCATTGAGTCCTGGTGACATTCCAGAATAAATTCTTTAAAAAGATAGCTCTGGACCACTGAAAAAAGCATTTACAGAGATAAATTATACTCAACTTGTTTCTTTCCTTTTTCTAGCAATCTACTGGGCTGTGGATTGGAGTGTGCCACGTCCATTGTTTTTTAAATATGAGTTAAGACCCATTAGGATAATGGAATGAGTTTAGTTAATTGCAACCAGCATTTCTAAAACATAAAAGGCAATCTGAGGGAAAACATCAGAGTACAATGCATGAGTAGGAGTATTGTTTTGGGAACTCTGTGTGTGTGTGTGTGTGTGTGTGTGTGTGTGTGTGTGTTTTATGTGTGTTTTATCTTGCTGCCTCTGCATACACACCCCTGGCTACCACCCTTCAGTCTTTCAGACTAACCCCTTCCTTCTCACAGCGGGGGTTGGGGTTGTCTTCTATCTTGCAAATGACTTGATCACCACCTTCTGCAAAGGGTTGCCTTCCATTTCTATTCGCCCCCAGATGCTGAGATATGTCACCAATCAGAATTCACCTGTTAATTCTTTATTTTTGACTTTTTAATATCTTCAGGGAGAAAAGAAGTTGGCCAAGGGCTTCCTAATGCACAGATTCTAGTCCTCATAGCAAGATGACTGTTATTTCCATTTTACCAGTAGAGATTCCAAAGCCAGGGACCTACAGATAAGTCAGTTACTGGCTCCTCCCATCAGTGGACAGTCTAAGGGGTGCCCAGCCCTCACAGGAGTACTTTAGGCAGTCTTCTGCTATACCTAAGAATAAGGAGGGGAAAGTGTGGAATGCAGAGGGCTCTGTCCATGTCCCTTCTCCTTCATGGTATCACTCTCACTAAGAGAAAGACATAGAGGGGGCATTGATCAGAGTGGCAGTAACTACAAATCTGAAAAGGTAATCTATGAGACTCATATGTAGACAAGAGATAATAATATTGGAATATTAGGCTCACTGTAGGATTGAAGGTCTGGTTATGCATTGAGGTTCAAAGAGTCAATTTAAAAAGTAAAGGATAAAGCAACCCCAGCAGTTCGTGTGAAAGAAAAAATCTGTAGTTTTCAATAGACCACCAGTCCTGAATGAATCATAGTGTGAAGTTGCTGCTCAAAAGCAAACTTGGGTTGCATTGATAAAGACATGCCTTTTCTTACAGACATTTGTACGGAGCTTGTTAAGTGCCAGGCACCATTAGGAGTGTTTTGCAATTTTAACCCAACCCCATTTAATAGATGAAGAAGCTGAGGCACAAAAGGATGAAACAACTTTCCTGTGGTCAGATAGTTAATAAACAGTACAGCTGAGATTAGAACCTGAGCCTTTAACTACTACCCCTGCTTCCTCCCTGTGGAGTTTGGATGAAAGGAGCCCCAGGCCCACTGTACCCCATGTTGCATTCTGGGCAGCACCTTTAGAGAGATTGAAGACAACTTCAAAGTATTGGGGGATGATGGCCTAGATGACAAGAGTCTGGAAGTCCACATAGGAGGAACAGGAAGTGATAACCTGGCAGAGAAAAGTTTGGCCAAGTATTGAGGCCAGTCTTCAGATATCTGAGGAGTAGGGAGTAAATTTGTTCCTAGTAGCAGAGATAGGACCAGAAACACAAAAGCAAAAATGAACTTTAAAAATAATTGGAAGTTAATCATAAATGTGTGTGTGTAAACAGGGTACTACTTAAAGTTTTGACTGAGGCACACTTTCAGTTTCTTTGAACTTCCAAAGGGAGTAGAAGGGTCAGAATAGATATTTGAGAAACTTTCAGTAATTTTGAACCCACTGGCCACTTCAAGAATATGAGGGTTGGGACTAGAGATGTAGTTCAGTGGTAGAGCACTTATCTAGCATGAGTGAGGTCCTGGGTTGCATCCCCAGCACCCCCACCCCAGCAAAAAAATTAGTAAAGGAAAGAAGGAAGGAAGGAAGAAAAGAAGGAGGAAAGGAGGTAGGGAGGGAGGAAGAAAGGAAGGAAAAGTTGAAAGAAAAGACCTTGAAGACCTTGATAAAGAGATGTCTTCAGAAAGGTCTGTTGCTGCTTCCTTCATCTGTAACCTAGTGATGGGGCTTTTAAATGATATGAATTGAGCTATATATGTGTTTTCCGCTTTCGAGACTCATATTATGGCCTGGGCAACTGGATCACTCACTTTCCCAAGTTTGGTGGGGCAAAGGATGCCTGAAGATTTCCTGGGGCCCAAGTAGGACCACGGAGGAGGGAAGGCCTGTCAGAAGGTGAGAACATCCAGACCCTAGTTTCTAGAAATCCAGAGGCAGAGGAAGGAATGAGCAGCCAGCTGAAGGAAGATGAGCAGCACTCAGGCACCCATGAAGAGAGGGTATAGAGATGGTTAATGCTGGCCTGTCCTCCTGACTTGATCTTGGAAGTGTGAGAAACTACCAGCAATTGAGTGGACGTGGAGAAGAAGTAGCCAGCTTTCCCAGGTCTCTCAGGAGGCAGCATTCAGCAGGACCTTGTCCAGAGTGGGTCAATTTCATGTTATAATCAGGTCAGAGTTCCTTTTGTGTCTAAACACAGGAAATTTTAATTCTTTTGGGACTTTGAAGTGGTTGAGCAGAAGAGTCAAGGAATCTGCTTCAGCATTTATTGGAAGACAGGGACAATAAATTCCTTGAATGCATTTTATGGAGTCGTAGAAAACAAAAATAAAACAGACATTTGATCAGGCCCCACAAGTTGTGCCAGCTCAGAGAATGGGTTATCTATGCTTTGATTAACTTAGTAAAGGATAGCATGCTATTTGCTTAATGATAAATTTACTTTTGACAAAGGAAGATTTAAAGGCAGAAGCAGTTTAAAAAAGAAAACATTTATTTTCCCAGAGAGCAGAAGAGTCCTTCTTTGGAAGACTGGCCCATCAAATAAAATTACAATAAATACTTGAAGGAAAAATTCCACAAAATTACCATTATTCTCATGTGTATATTATTCTGTTGTTCATAGTTGGAAACAATTTTCTCACATGATCTTATTTTCCCCAAAATCATGACTTGTCTTCAGACATCAGGATAGCAAATAATCATGGAAAAAAAATGGATATTTTTCTCTCAGAAGTGGGAAATGTTTAAGGTTTTTTTATTTGGTGGACTAACTTCCAGATAAGATAATCATGTTATTTTTGGCTTACATCAGGGTGCAAAACAATTTTTTTTTCTTGACTGAAATATGAATAATGCTTTGTCCTATTGGAAAGAGGGGGGAAGTATGTGTTTTTGCTTTTTTACTTTCAAATGTGATTATTTATCTATTATAGTTGATTATTAATCTATTATTTATCTATTATAGAGATGTATAGTAAAAATGCAGAAGTTGAGAATGCCTTTATGAAATGCTTAAGTTATGGAAGTTAAGTGGGGTGTAATAGCATATGCCTATACTCCTAGCTACTCAGAAGGGAGGCAGGAAGCTTGAGCCCAGAAGTTCAAGTCCAACCGGGGGGGAAAAAACAACATGGAAATTAAAATCTGGATATAATTATTGCTCATGTTTCTGTTATCAAGTCCTATGTAATTTTTGCTTTACCAAAGAACATTAGTAAAATTTTATAACCCTTCAAGTGAAAATAATTGTTATGCTTCAAGTAATTACTGTCCTTAGAGGTGCATTTATTTTTCTGAGGCATGTCTGTGGTACAGTAGAAACACCACGGGAAGGTAGGGTGGCTGAGGTGGTGTGTCCTCAGGGCTGGTTCTAAGTCGCCTGGTGAATCAAGAAAGAATAATTGAGACAAATATGAGGAGATGTGATTATGAACATTACCTGTTTCTCTACAAGGTTTTATGTTGTTATGTTGTTCTAACAGATATAATTTTACCTTGGTTGAAAGAATAAAAGGAGGAGGGGAGAAGCAGAAATTTAAGATAAAGACCTAGAAACTGTATCTTATAAACCTACCTTCTGCTGAATTAGCCCCATGGGAGGGGAGAGTTAACTCATATTCCTTGGAGTCTGAAGTAGAGGCCAAGAGTGCCAGGAGCCTGATATATATGTTCCATATATATGGTATATGTTTCACATGTCATAAGAAACATGGTTATGTTTATCATAAATATTCACTTTACATTTGCAGTTTGCTCTATAACATACCTTTACTACTTATTTGACATAGAAAGTAATCCATCAAGTCTACTTGTAAAATTGTGCTCCAGGAGATGAATCAGATATGTTCAGAGACTAAGGAACCTATTTGGTATCCTCAGACATAACCAAGGTGAGGGACCCTACTTCCAGGCTTTACTTTACAAGGACCCTCTCTGACTGTCTTCTGGTCAGACCTTCCTGCAAGTTGAGGAGGCCTTGGCTTACTTGGAGCCTACACTGTGCTTGCTCCACCAGCTCTGGTTTGCTTGTCATCAGCCACTGTACTGAGGTAAATGTGACGGGGATAGGTTGAGGAACTAAAAAAGACACACACCCTAGTTTCAGAACTCTAGACCAAGGAAGATAAGATGGTCATTAGAAAGTGAGCTTTCTTTCTGGGTGCTGTGGTGCATACCTGTAATCCCAGTGGCTGAGGAGGCTGAAGCAGAACAGGATCACAAGTCCAATGCCAGCCTAAGCAATTTAGAAAGGCTCTGAGCAACTTAATGAAACCCTGTCTCAAAATAAGAAATAAAATGGGATGGGGATGTGACTCAGTTATTTAGTGCCACTGTTCAATCCTCCCTGGTACCAAAAAAAAAAAAAAAAAAAAAAAAAAAAAGGAAGAAAGAAAATGAGCTTTCTTGCTGCTCTGCCTCAAGCTCTTAGTTAAACCTCTGTTTTAGTTTACATTTCCTTTTCTGTGGAACAGAGATAGAAACACCTAGTCTCTCTCTTTTTTGCTTGCTTGTCAAAAGAATGATTTAGCTCAGGGCTGTAGAGACTGATGTGTGCTGCTTGGAGACAGATACCACCCGCAAGAAATACAAACTAGACTTGTTTGTCAAGTCATCTTCAAAGTGACTTTAGATATGGCTGATCACACTCTCCATAATCTTACTGCGCCACATGCTTCACAAACTTCACTAATTAAAATTTAAAGAGTGGCTAATTCCCTGGTACTTTAAAAAAAGGTCTAATAAAGAATTTTTCTTTCATATGACTATGATGTTTAAAAACGGCAGCTATATAAATCAGTATGAGGGTTCAGTGAGACAGTCTGATTTACATTCTTATTATTAAAATGAGAGATTTAAGTAATCCATGTCATGGGATTTGAGAAGAGATCCTTGTAGGCTGAAATAGTTAGGCAGGTCTCCATGGAGGAGGTGACTGGGCCCTGCCCTCAAGAGGAGGCAGGAATAGGGAAAGAAGGGAGATAGAAGTTTAGTTTGGCTGGCAGGAAAGGATGGGCAAAAACTCAGAGGACCATCTTTGAAGGTTCCTAGCTCAGGTTCCTGTGCCTCAATGAGCCCCGTCTTTCTTAATGACCTTGTTGTACTTTCTGTCTGTGTCATCAAGCATGTATATGTATTCAAGAGGGTGAAATTCAACAAGGGAGAGGATGGTTTCAGATATAAGCCTTAATTCTTGGAAGGCACAGGCCTTGACCTTTTGATCCCCACTAAATCTTTCATAGGTAAGCTCATTGTGTTTATCCTTGTTGATCTCAGATAATCCACACTAATTTTAGCGTGTTCAAAACTAGTGCTTTTTGTCCTTAAAGGATGTGTTTAATTAATAAATGTATTTGTTTAAGGTGGAATATAGTGGGATGGATTAATAACTCTTGGGAAATGGTTTCCTTTTCAAAAATATATTTGTTGTTTAGTTATAATTAGAGTGATTGGGTCACTACAAGTCAGTTTAATGGAATTTCTAACTCAGTTAAATGACAGTTTAATTTCTCATGGCAGTTTAATTCATCAAAGAACATTGTGTTTCAAAAATTAATTTCAGCACCTATATAAGTTTGTTAGAGCTATTTTTGATAAAATACCATAGACTAGGTTCTACCATGCGGCCAGCGCAATGGTTTCATTAATGAGGTTCTTGGCATAAAAGTTAGCTAGTGAGATCGAAATAAACACACAGACTCAGTTACCTTTTTCTATGACCAGGTCCGAGACCGCTCCCCTCTCTGGTTCCCTCCTCTAACCGCCCGGCAGGGCAGCAAGGATTACTCAGGGCTAGCAGGAGAGAGAGAGAGAGCGAGCACGCCAGGGAGTAGCCTTTTATTGGGGAGCAAGAAATTCAGGGGAGAATTCCATCCAATGAAGGTTGAAGGGGGGCCACACTCCAAGGTCAGGGTCAGTGATTGGGCCTCCGGGGTCAGTGGTCAGTTACACCCCCACACAGACATGTTCTCTCATCAGGAGAGGGCCGGGAAAGCTCCGACACAGCCAGAGCGCCTCAGACCCTAACCGGGAGTCACCCAGTCACGTGTGAGAATGGCTCCCGACACTACGTGGTGTAAATAGCAGGAATTCATTTTCTCACAGTTCTGGGTACTGGAAATCCAAGATCAAGATGTCTGCAAGGCTGGTTTCCTCTGAGGGCCTTAAGGGAAAGCTCTGCTCCCGGCCTCTCTCCTTGGCTTGCAGATGGCCACCATCCTGCTGCTAGTTACATGTTCACTCCCCCTTGCATGTACCTGGTGCCTTTCTAAGTCCTAGTCACCTCCTCTTACAAGGACATCAATCAGATTGGAACAGGACCTACCCTAATGACCTCATTGTAACTTAATCATCTCCTTAAAGGCACTATCTTCAAATATAGTCACATTCTGAGGTACTGGGGGTTGGGGCTTCAACTTATGAATTTTGAGGGGGATACAGTAAACCCATAAAAGTACTAGACACATGCATGCATATTCACATGCACCATACACACACACCCATAGTTTTTGCAAAAAGACACATTGAATTAATGACACAAATGGAAAGCAACTTGCTATTTGATTAAGTTACAGAATAATAGGTCTGGAAGGAACCTCATCAACTCCCTGTCAGTCCTTTTCCTTTGCTTTCGGGGGAGGTGACTATTTAAAGCATAACAGGTGGCTTTCATGTGAATGCAGAAGACAAATGCAATGTAATGCAGATCCACTTGGAAATGTCTACATGCTGTGACAATACTGATCCAGACTGTCAGCTCTCCTTTCATGGAGTGGGCTGCCTTTAGTGTGAAACTGTATCTTCCGTACCTGGAAGGTAGGAAAATCATCTATGAAATGATCATTGTTAATGACAGTCATTTTTAAAAAGTTTTCCTTATTTGACAAAATAAAAATGTTGGCAACCCTATTCTAGGTCCATAAAATTCAGCTGATCTCTAGGAAATATTCTCCAGAGAACAGAGCCCATTTAAAGAGATAAAGGTGCTTCCTCTTTGCCAGCCGGAAGCCTCTGACTTTAAATGTAATCCCTGAGAGGGACCCGAAATCTTCGGAAAGAACCTGTAGCAGAGTTCTAAACATAATGGGCTAATGACAACAGAAAGTGAAGCTTATCAAAAAGAGATTTGGTGCAGCAGTTGTTGTTTCCAGAATGGTCAGGGTCCAGCACAGATATTCTCTAGCTGCCCACGACTCCTGTGGTGGACAAGGGAGTTCCTCACAGCTTAGTTTATTCATTTTACTTGAAAAGGGCTTTTCAAAGGAGCAAAGCCGGATCTTTGAAAGTTGGCAGGAGGAAAAACCCACCCTGGGAGAGGTGCCTGGCTGTCCCTGCGCCATCTTTCCCTATTGTACTCTTCTTTTGCTTTAGAGAGCTCTCGACTACCCTCTCTCTAAGTACATTAATTGGGAAGAATATTTTATCAAAATAAAAAAAATTCTAAAATTGTTTAAATTTTAGAATTTTTTTTATTTTGATAAAATATTCACAGCATAAAAATTTACCATTTTTTAGTGTACAATTTGATGACATTGCGGATATTCACATCGTTGAACAACCATCACCACTATTCATTTTTCATTATTCTGAACTGATGTTCGGTATGTGTCAAACAATAACTTCCCATCTCCCCTCAACCCCAGACCCTGGAAACCACCATTCTACTTTCTGTCTCTAGAAATCTTACTATTTATTCTAGGCACCTCATCTAAGTAGAATTATGTAACATGTGTCTGGTTTATTTCACTTATCCCAAAGTGTTCCAAGTTCACCTATGTGGTTGCATGGTCAGAATTTCATTCCTTTTTAAGGACTGGTCATATTACATTAAATGTATATACTATGTTTTGTTTATCTATTCATCCATCAGTAGATACTTGGGTTGTTTCCATCTTTTGGCTGTTGTAAATAATGCTGCTGTGAACACGGGCATACAAATATCTGTGAGTCCCTGCTTTCAGTTCTTTGGCGCATTTATTGGGATGTGGAATTGCTGGATCACATTGTAATTCCATGTTTAAATTGAGGAACCCCAAACTTTCCACTTTCCTTCATAGTGTCTGTACCAATTTACATTCCCACCAGTGAGACACAAGAGTTCATGTCCTGCATCCTTGCCAACATTTGTTATTGTCTGATATGTGTGTGTGTGTGTGTGTGTGTGTGTTTTGTACCAGAGATTGAACCTAAAGTTCTTAACCACTGAGCCACAGCTCCATCCCTTTTAATATTTTATTAGAGACAGAGACATGGATAGCTAGAGAATATCTGTGCTGGGCCCTGACCATTCTGGAAACACAACTGTTGTACCAAATCTCTTTTTATTTAAGTTGCTTAGGGCTTCACTAAGTTGCTTAGGGCCTTCACTAAGTTGCGGAGGCTGACTTTGAACTTGGGATCCTGCAGCTTCAGTCTTCCAAGCCACTGGGATTACAGGTGTGCACCACTGAGCCTGGCTATTTTCCAATTTTTGATAATAACCTCCCTAATGGGTATGAAGTAATATCTCATTATGAAGGATTGCTTTTTGATAGTTGACTCTTTGACTTAATTCTATTAATTTTAAACACACTTTTATTGAAGGCTCAGGAATAGAGCAAAAATAAGCAGGCGGTCCTGGCAACTCAGAAAACCTGACTGTAATAGAGAGGTTGACCTGGGTTTCCACTAGTGCCCTCAACAGGTCTGGGATTTTTTGGAAGTTCAGCTCAGGAAAAGTAAAGACCAGAAAGAGGCAGGAGTTAAAGCTTTGATTGCTCTGTGGTAGAGACCCCAACGTCCCCAGGGGAGGCAGTGAGAGGACATTGGTGTTAAGATGGAAGACAGGTAGTGTAATGGCCCATGTGTGGGGCTGAGGAATAGGGTTATTATGTAACTCCCTTGTCCTGATTCCACATTCACCAGCTAATCTTCTGATCTTAAATTTTGTTCCCAGACTGTGTAAAACATGTACTTTGGTCTCCTTGGCTATTTTATTCCTTATTATAATTCAAAAAATGAATGCTCTGGTTATAAATCATTCCCTGTGCTTGATCAGTGTGACTCACTCCATAAAGGCCTTTGTACCCCTGCAAGACTGAAAATTCAGCTGCCTGAAGCTGCAGATCTGGGGGCCAAGGTGCAGTCCTTACTTACCTGCCAGGAGCCGGGAGCCCACTCTCTCCAGTGCATCTCAGGACCATGCCTCTTCTCTGCTCCAGAAAGCCTCTGCAGTTGAAGGCTTAACAGCTTTTTTTTCTTGTGTTCTATCCCTATGTGGCATGGTATTCTTCATCTAACCAATATCTCTAATAGAATGGAAACCACTGCTCTCAGGTTCAGGGTTAGAAAGGAGAGAAGAAGATAATTTTGTGGTTTCTTGGCATCATGAAAAACATATTCTACTGTATGCATGCTATGACCCAGGCCTTGGGCAGCATCTTAGTCTGTTCATGCTGCTAAAACAAAATATTTTAGAGTAGATCACTTATAAACAATAGAAATTTATTTCTCACTGTTCTGGAAGTTGAGAAGTCCAAGATCAAGGCAGATTTGGTGTCTGATCAGGGCCTAGGCACTGCTTCATAGTTGGTGCCTTGTTGCTCTGTCTTTACATGGTGGAAGGGGCCACGGGAGCCCACTTGGGCTTCTTCTATAAGGGCATATTCCAAAGGGTTGAGCCCTCATGACCTCCTGAAGCCCCCCTCTCTTAATATCACTTTATCAATTCAACACATGAATTTGAGGAGGAAAACATTTGGATTTAACATGTGGATTGCTGGAAATTCAGCAGTGAGCAAAGCAGAGGAGGCCTCTGCTGTGATGGTGTTTGCAGGAAAAGAGGCCAGGAGAAGAGAAGGCCAACAGAGGACTGGTTAACACTGCTGTAGCATAGTCGTTACTGTGGTGTATTAGAAAGATCTGTTACCAGTGTCCAAAATATCTCCAAAGTTCAATGATAGTCATGGTGTTCCAGGGCCTAAGTTTAGGTAATAAGCATTTTCTGGAGTGAACTGGGGAGTACTATTGCCAGGAGACACTAACTAAAAAAATCACTGTCTAGCCTATTTGCTACTGTACACAGGGCATAACTGGAGGAATGGGCTGATGAAGTCCAAACTGCTTGTCTAACCTGAGGCACTGGTTGGTGGAGGAAGGATGCCCACTTGATAATTTAATGGGTCTCTATTTCAGGTAGGACTGAATTGCTGAGTGAAATTTAAGTTCCGTTTCTACTTTTGGAAATTGTTTTATTGGCATTGATGATGATTTTAAGATGAATTCTTCAGGCTTGGGAATATGTTTTGTTCCATGTCCTGCTCTGGAAATAAGTTGCTGCTGTTTTCTGGAGAAGTAGGAATAAACTGGAAGATATATCTTAAATTTCTCTGTTAGCTGACAGTTACCATGTTTTTGGAATCTTCTGTACAACCAAACACTTTCTATTAAATAACAGAGAATGGTATAGAACTTGACAGTATCGATAAATTTGAGAAAGGGAAGCCCAGAGTGTGCATGTGTGTGTGATATATCTGGCTTGAATTTAGTAGCCAGAATGTCCATCTTCAAAGAAGAGCTATACTCAAA
Source organism: Callospermophilus lateralis (assembly GCF_048772815.1). NCBI lineage: Eukaryota > Metazoa > Chordata > Mammalia > Rodentia > Sciuridae > Callospermophilus > Callospermophilus lateralis. Next base: position 77,823,941 of record NC_135310.1, on the reverse strand, counting down.
TCAAAGGATTGCAGTCAGGAGATCACTCTAAAAAGTCCTGGAAGCATGACCTCTAACTGGAGAAGAAAAAAAAAAATCCACATGCTGTGAATTTTCTGACTTAGATGGATTCACAGAAAAGTGTTAAACTAAATTTGGCCTGAGGATGCCTCCCCACTAGGGTCCTTATGGAAGGAACTGCAACCTAAAAGTACATAAACTAGCAGAGCCTCATTTAGGAGTATACTCTCATAACAAATAGCTGAGTCTCAGTCAATCGCAGCAGCTGAGCTTCAGTTGCACATAGCCAGCTGGTTCAAAGAAGGCAAATACAAAGCTATAACTGATTCCTCTGTCCTTGTACCTACCTTCTCCCTCTGTCCATCGATGCAGCCTGACCACTTTGCTAGTGAAGTTGTAGAACCTGTTCTATTTCTGAGAGCTGAGTGATTTCTTATCAAACTCTTAAATTTAATTTTTCTGAGGTTTTTCCTTTTAATAAAAGGAATTGGCAGACTTGGGAATCAAAGTGACAAGAGCTAGTAGAAGGTGGTAATTCACACAGAACTGTAAAGAGGAGAAGTGGAGTGGGGAACACATCTGCATTGAGGGGTGCTGCCCTGGGAGAAGCTGTGGGGGCTGATTCCTGGGTCCTGGATGGTATGTGTTGCCTTATGGAATTGCTGGTTCTGGTCTAGCTGGGAGCCAACTCATAACCTTACAGACTCAGATTCTCTGTGTGTACCTACCCCCTGGACATGGGTAAGCTGGGGGCACTGGCGGTTCTGATCACAGTGTCTTGGGTGTCTGATCACACCTCTGTGAAAGGAGGAAATTAAGTTTCAGAAGCTGGATTTCTGCAGTTCTGACCTTGGGCTGCTCAGCTACCCCAGTGATGTCTGGGCTTTGTCTTTGGTTTCTCAGGTGTCTTTGCTAAAAGAGAGAACAAGTGATAAATCAAAAGGTAGCTTTTCTGTGTTGTGCTGCAGATGGCTAGCTGTACCTGGGAATGAGAGGCAGAAAGAAATGAGGACAGGTAACTAGTGATAGAGAACTTAATGGCCCAGGCCTGAAATGAAATTGGTAGTCTTGGGTAGCATACCTACTTCTGGAGATTGAGAATTAAAAAGAAAGAAGTTTGAATCAATTCAATTGGTATATTTTTTGGGGGTGGGGGTGATGAACCCAGGGTCTTGCCCATGCTAGACAAGCACTTTATCATTGAGTCATTCCCTCAGCCCCACGATAGGGAATTTTGATCTCCAGTCTGAATGCCCTTATCTTTACAAGCTGGTTACTAGAGATAGGTTTTTGCATCTGGTCATTGACCAACAGCTTCTGAGTGCCTTTCTAGCTGCACCATATGGTATGGTGTGTGTGTGTGTGTGTGTGTGTGTGTGTGTGTGTGTGTGTGTGTTTATATGCATGCAAGTGAGTGCACTCATTTCTGAGTGCTTCTGGACTTCTGAGTGCTCTTGAACTTCTTGATGTGCCAGTCCTGTGCCTGAGTTGGCAAGCTCTTGAACAACTACCCTTTAACATGAAAGTACACTTTGTTCAACTCCCAAGAAACAGCCCCCTTGGTGTGTGTATCATCATAATCTACCATGGACATTGATGTAGAGCCTTTTTTCACTCCATGGGAAGTTCCACGTCTGAATACTTCTCCCCAAATTCAGGGAGCAGTGGATTAATCCACCAATGTGGATTAACTGGGTGATAACTGTAGGCAGATATGGCCGGAGGAGATGGAACACTAGGGCATCACTTTGGGGTTTATATTTTGTCCCTGGTGAGTGGAGCTCACTCTGTTCCCATCGCCATGTCCTGAGCTGATTCTTCTGCTCTGCCTTTCTGTCATGATGTTCTGGCTCCCCCTTGGGCCCAGAGCTATGGACTCAGTCTACCTGAACTGAATCTCTGAATCCAGGAACCCAAATAAACCTTTCCTCTGCTACATTGTTTTTGTGACGTCTTTTGGTCATAGTGACAAAAAAAAAAAAAAAGGCTAACCAACAAGAGGAAAGGTTGAATAATTAGAAGGAATGAGAGTGTTGGATGTGGGTAGGAGAAGGGGTGATGGTTTGGTGAAAGACGTCTGGCACCTGCTAAACATGATTTTTCTGCTTGGGTTGAGATTGAGATCTCCCAGCCCAGCTCCCCCATAGGTTGCCTTGGTTCAAACTACCCTGTCAACAACTAGAAAAGGTAAACTTTCTTTTCAGGCATGGCTTTAAGATGCAACCATAATGTTCATTATACTTTTGATGGCAACAGAGTTTTCAGCTGCTCAAAAGAGCAACTTGTCTCTCTGCTGCTCCAAGATGTTTTTGTGTATGTGTGTGGGCTTTTTTCTTTTTTTTCCGAGAAGCTTGTTTAGGATATGTTTCCTGTCGAAGAAGTTATTCTTAATGACTGTAATGTTGTGAAGAAATCTGACATGAAGAAAATCTCATCAGGGGTGAATGCACTGCAGCAGGGCACAGAGGGCAGCTGCTCACAGAGCCCTGCTGCTTTCCTGTTTGTTGTGTTTGGAGAGCAGCTGCCAGCTCTTAGCACCCTGGAGAGCGTATCTGGATGTCAGACTGTCCTCACTGCACGTGAGCCAGACACACTTTGCTGTAGTACTGATGTGGGGTTCTGGGAGTTGCTATCCAGACATGGGGGCAATTTCCAAATAACAAACAGATCCAGCTTATGTTTCAGTGAAGCTCAGAAAGGCAGCCCCTTGCTATCAGTAATGGTCATGATACAAAATACTGCCTTACCACAGTCTTCTGTTCACTGTTTGTCCTTGTGCCTCTGATAGCCTAAGCTAATTAACCTGAGACTTAGATGAAAAAAAAATATTGCGTCCTGGACTTTTTCAGGGGCACTAGATAACTATTTTAAAGGAGAGGCCAGAGGCTGTCTTTAGAACATATCTTTCAGATTAGAAAACTGAGAGGAAATAGCCAGAGAAAGCAAAAGCCCCTTGTTTCATCTGGAGCCTACCAAAATGGTGGCTGGTTAGGGAGAGGTGACGTTGCATGTCACTCTGCATCCCTGGAGGACCTCTGGGCTGGCTCTGGTTTCCACTCACTCTGTCCCAGATATTCATCAGGGCTTTCAACTTCTCTTCCCATGACCTTTCCACTTTCAGGACTTTGGCACTGAATTTTCTTACCCATTAGTAACACCCTTTGCTAATCTATTCCTATGGTTTATTTAAATGAAAGGAAAAGAGTGCACAGAAAAGAAAATGAAGGTATGAAAAACTATTGTTTCTGTGGTAGGAAGGCAGTTGATATTCTCTGACAGCTGTCTCTCAGACACAGACATATTTTATTTATTTATTTATTTATTTATTTATTTATTTATTTATTTATTTTTTACTAATCCCTGACCAGCCCTGTGAGGATGGTGTAATTGATGCTTTTGGACCTGAGAGGACAGTAGAATGACCTGCTGGACCCACGTGCCTGGCAGCCCCAGAAGGGGGGTGTCACCACTGTGTCCTGATGCATGGAGCATCTCTGGTGTTTGAGGTGTGCTGCTTAGACGGAGGACTGACAACCTTTTCCATCTTTATTTTCTTTGTTTTGTATGCTTTTTCTATTTTTCTCTTTTAGACAAAGCTTAGTGTCTCCCTCTGCTCTGCTTATTTCATTAGCTGTTATGTTGATTTCCAGTAAAAATGATATGATCTAATGAAACTTCATCTTATTTTCCTTACCAAAAGAGAGGGAGGGAGGGAGGAAGGGAGCGAAAGAGAGAGAGACAGAGAGAGAGAGAGAGAGAGAGAGAGAGAGAGAGAGAGAGAGAGAGAGAGAATATTATTACCATATTTCTCATTTGGTGGAACTGCATGAATCCCAAATGTCATTATTAGTCACTATAGCTCTCAAACAATCTGGACATATTTATTATTTTTACTATAATTTTACTCATTTGCATAGAATACATAGATGAATTAACCACATGGTAAATTTGATGGGAATTGGCTATCTGAGTACTTGGTGGTGTCTGAAGAACAAACCTAGGTTTTTCTGTCTCAGACCAGCATTTCTTGGCTAATAATAATAGTGCTGCCTATATTCTATTAATCTTAACCTGAGTCTTGGCTATTTGCTTTTCATGCAACATTGCACTTAATCTTTTCAGTAATCCCATGAAGTAAGTATTATTACCATCTTTATTTTCCTAGTCAAAAAGCAAGCAAAGGTACTTATTTTTATGGCTCTATAGCAGAAGTTGGCAATGTCATTCTATGAAAACCGGAAGGTAAATATTTTAGGCTTTTGGGTATATACCATCTTGGTTACAACTACTCTTCTCTGCTGTTGTAATGCTGAATAGGCCATAGAACATACAAAAAAAATGAGTGGCTATGTTATAATAAAACTTTATTTATGGACACTGGTATTTAAATTTCATACAATTTTCTGTGTCACAGATATTATCCTTCTGATTTTTTCAGTCATTTAGAAATAAAAACATTCTTCCCTTGTAGGTTGTACAAGATCACAAATAGTGGGCCAGCCTTTCCAGCCCCTGAAATAAATGAGGAGAGTGTGCAGGAAGGAGGAAGGAATTACAGTTGGGGTGATATTAGGAACTCTCAGGCCAGAGGAAATGTTACCAGAGTCCTAGGCCAGAGGTCCTATTCTGAGGTCCCAACAAATCAGCTCTGGTCACTTACCCAAACAAAACAAAACAAAATAAAACAAACAAAAAAATAAACAATGGAAAAGTAATGGTGAAAATCAGGAAAAAAAGATATACTGGGAAGATAAGGGGATGAGAGTTTTTAGTCCTCTTTTTGGAAATACTAACAACATGAACTCCCAGATAATTAATATATATATATATATGCATTGTGGGGGTGGGGTGGCACTAGAAGTGTGCACATTCAAACAGTCTTGGTCTGACTGTGGTCAGGCAATCATTATCTCAGGGTTGGTAAGGTAGGGTCTTGTCTGTGATCAGAAAGTTGCTATTTCCTGGGTGGTAGTTTTGATTTATTACAAGATGTTTATCATCATACCTCTTATTCCTGGAATCCAAGGTGATTGATTAAGCAATGAGACAGATGCAAGATGGAGATAAAGATATCAAGTTGTTTTTTTTTTTTTATATTTTCAGGCCCAAGTGAAATAGAATTTTTAGCAAAGATAGCTTCTACATTCTCATTACAGGAACAGCCTATGTAGAGGTGGCAGAAAACTTGACTTATTTGAGAAACATAATAAAACATTATAATTTATAAGATATGAAGTAGAATGGCTCAAGGTAAGAGGAGACTGACTGCAGGACCCATGTTATGACCATATAGGACATTTGAAGGATTTTGGACTTTGTCCAAAGGGTGATGGGAAGCCATTAAAAGTGGAAAATAAAAGATCAACAATGACAATTTATATTTTTAAAATATCATGTCTCTTGCTGGTGAGTGAAGAATGGATTCCAGGGATTGGTAAGAGTGGAAGCAGAAAAACTACTTAGGAGGCTGAGGAGTGGGCCTAGTGGGCTATGATGGTGTCTGTTAATGGCTGTGACCATAGCCACTTCCTGACAACAGGATAGTCATGGTCAGTTTTGCAGGTGAGGAAAATGTGGCTAAGTGAGATTTGTCCAATGATGTAGCAAATGGAAGCAGAGTAAATATGAAGACCCTGGTCTTCTGGCTTTAAATTCTGTGCCTTTTCCTATATAGCATGGGATTGTTAATGCTTTCCTTTGCAGACTGTGTTTATCTTACTTCACCATTTATCTCTGAACTATATAGCTAAAGAGCTACTCCTTCTTCTCCCCCACAGTTCTCTGCTAGAGAAAGTGCCCTTAAATGAGGACACTGCTTCTTAGGTTTGCGTTATTAATTTTCATTTCCTGAAGAAATTTATTTCATCATTGAGGGAAATAACCTCTTGTTCAAATATTTAAAAAGGCCAAAGATGAAACCATATTTTTTTGCTCATATTGAAAAGGCAACTGATTGCTTACCTAAAGTAAAGGTCAGCTTTCCTTGCAATTTGTATAACTTTCTTTCCCAAATGAGAGTTAGCACATTATTTTCTACCTTCAGAGGAGAGATTTGTTTGGCTGAGGCCTCAGAGTCATGCTCCAATTCCTGACAGTCATGCATCTTAGGACCAGGGCTCCCCATCCTTTGAACAATATGATGTTGAGTAGTTAAAATCTTTTTCTGTGGGTCCCAAGTCTGGGGTTGGAGAACAAGAGATAAAGGAGAGACTCACACCTTGGGGCGAAAGGGTGGTGATGATTTTGCCTTAACTATTTTGGGGGTTGGACCCAAAGAAGGTTTGGTGGATAACTCTGACCCATGGTGAGCTCTTATAGTGTGGGGCACAGTGGTGGTTTAGTGAATCTTGGTTTGGGCTGTTATTTCATTCAGATGTTTACTTACATTACAGCTATTTGTCCATTTGTCCATTTCCCCATTGTAAATGAAGGTCTGTGTGTCCTGTTGTCTGTCTCAGGCATCTTTACCTTCCCCCCACAAGGTGTATTCTTGCACATGGAGCTATTTAAATATAGTATTGGGATACAAGTAGTATTGATTTGTCACCTTGGGAGTCTTGGGCACACAGTTCAACATGCCTCAAAGAAGTCAGAATTTTCTTATCCCAAATAATCACAGTTAACAATGAAGATACTGGGAGTGAACAATGAACAAAAAGGAGCTCTCCACTGGGGGTCTTTTCCTATTGTGCAAATTTTGTTTTCCATTTCTCTTTGCTTTACTTTTCCATTCCATTTCATTAGGCTGTGCATCTTTGTTGTTGCAGAGTAGGCACTCAGTACATACATACTGAGATATTTTATTTACAACGCTGATTTTGCTTGTCGTCTGTAGACTCTTCACATACTCACATAGTCCTTGGGGGAGGGCCTGAATTGTGAGCTCAGATTTTTATATTCACTCTCCCTCCTTCTCCTTATTTCTACATACAGTTATTGAACATTAGTTACATGCCAGTCAAGTTTACCAAAAAAATATGTACTGTCTGATTTCAAGTACATTCTAGAATATTGAAGAGTTAAGAGGAAATATGTGCTCATGGTATGAGGTGTGGGCAGCCTGTGAAAACCTTTCCCTGACCAAGTGGGTAGGAATTCTTTTAGCTTTTTACCCTTGAACTCTTGTGTGTGATTAAGAATAATTAGGATAACTGTGCAGTCTTGAGTCAATTAACGAGTTCTGCACTTGCCTTTCTCCATTTTGCAGTGTGGAGATGTCTGTCCAGAGGTTAATTTCTAACAGAACCTCCCAGCAATCCGCATCTAATTCTGATTACACCTGGGAGTATGAGTATTATGAGATTGGACCGGTTTCCTTTGAAGGACTGAAGGCTCACAAATGTAAGTCTTATACAATTCCCCCTTGTATGCATAATATATATTTGTCTTAACCTGTGAAATCCCCAGTGACTACCTTTCGTGAACATTCTTGTCTTGTGGAACTCTGTCTTCTACCTCTAAAACCCCACAAAATGCCCTTTCCACACATGGGCTAATTGCTCAGAGATGGTATGATATGGGGACCATGGAGATTCTGATTCACAAAGGACTTATTTGGAGATAATATTCCCTTAGTTGGAGAATGTGAGTCAGTGTCAATCTCAGACTGAGGTTTTTTGCTTGCTTGTTTTGGAATTTTCTATGCCAACTCCCCCAAACTATGAATGTTTGAACTAATAAAAAATGTGTACAAAAATAGAATCTGGAACTATTATTTGAAGAATTTTCTTTTGTAACAAATAGTGGCATCCTTTAAACCCAGTTGGTGTTCTGGATCTGTGGAGAGCAGTCTATATGTGTTCACAGCGACAGGCAAGAATAGCCTGCCATCATTTCCAACCTGGTGCTACAGGCATGAGTTGTGTTTCATGTTATTGGGGCAATTAATGATCCAGCTCAAAACAAGGAAAGGTAATTCTGTGAAAAGCTACTATTCAACTCCCTTCATAACCAGTGCTGAGTAGCCAGCGTGAAACATCCTGTTTTGTTAAGTGGAGTTGATATAATAGGCAGGAACTGCTGCCCACTTCCAGGTCCTGTTTGAAAGTTTCATCAATATCCCTGGGAGGCTGAGTTGTTTCAACTTGAATATGCATAGCACTGCAAACATTTTAGGTTCTTAGCTGGTCCAGACTGATGTGAGACACTAGGAGATACAAGAGAGATCAGAATTAGAGGTGCAAATGTAGTAAAGGAAATGCCTTCGTTGCTCACTTATTTCTTGGCTACTTCCCCCTCTCACCTGTTTTGGCATTTGTGATCCTCACACCCATTTGCTATTCCCATTTAATGCAAGGAGGACTTTTAATCTTTCTTCCTTAAGCAAAAGTCATTAACTAAATTTTATATCCATTTTCCCCTAGTAATAATTCAATACATTTCCTCATTTCTTTATTGGCATTTGCCCAGTATTTATGGGGGAGAAGTACTGACATTAATTATCTGATAATGACTCTTATGGTCTTGGTGTGAAATCACCCTCTAAGAGTCATGTAGATTCTTTCATCTGTTGTTTTTCTGGGATAACCTTTACGTAAGGACAGTTACTTTTAGGAATTATAGTGGAAATATAAATGACTGGGCAAATTACTACATAGTTCCCTGTAATGTATACTTCTACCTGAACTTTATTTTTGTGTTTGCTCCTCTTTCTCTTAGTCCAAGGGGCACAGATGACAGGCCCGCTGCTATAATTTTGGTTGGCACATTTCCAGAGACAACTGAATATATTTTTTGAGCATAATCATTTCATCTAGAAATGTTTATAGCTTGAAAAACATCCTATAAAACATAGGCAGAGCTGTGACACATTACATGCTTACTTTACTAACTATACCGTTAATGAGGATTGTTTCTGTCTCAACATTCACATCATGAAAATACAAGAATGCCCAATAAGTGCTTACTCTTCTGATATAAGAGATCTGATTCAAGTAAAGGCTGCTAACATCAGAAACCTGAATGCATGAGACAGAGATAAGAATGGAAAATAAACCCTCCCCCCAGATATATAGGACCTGGAGAAGACTAAGTCAACTATTATAATGTTCATATGACTATCGTTGCTTACCCTTTAAAAAGCTATGATTCTCACCTTCAAGCGTGACACATTGTTTTGTTGAACAAAATATAAAACTAGTTAGGTGAAAAGAGTAGAGTGGGAACATTTCAAGGGGAAGCACTTTTTAAGGCTAAGAATGACCATACCAGTTATCTTCATTTCCTCTACCTATATTGTGCTTTGTAAATAGGCACATCTTTAGTTAGACTAAGTTCCTCTGCCTACTAAAATTAAGATTTCTACTTTCACAGGAAGTGTCTTCTGAGAATCAATCTCTAAAGGTCATTATGAAATTTTCTTTTGCCTTCAGGCTTTGTTATTGTTGTTGTTATTTGTTCTGTTTGTTTTGCAGTGCTGGGGATGGAACCCCAGGCCTTGCACATGCTAGGCAAGTGCTCTACCTCTGAGCTGCACCCCTAGCCCAACTGCCCTAGTTTTAAATTTGATGTTAAACCTTAGGACACATTGGAGTAGGCATTTATCTGACATACATTTGGTGTGTCAACAAAGTGGAAATCTGTTCTTTAATCCCTTCAGCACGTACTGAGCATCTGTTATATGTAGCTCCATTTTAAGCTCTGGGGATGCAAGACAGAACTGGAAAGGGACAAAAATACCTCCTCTTACAGAGCTCCCAGTCTAGTGAGAGAGACATACAATAGATAACCTAAATAAACAAACTATATTGGATGGTGACAAAAGAGGGCAAATAGAATGGAGAAAGTGAAGTGAAGTGTGGAGGTAGATATAAGATAGTGTGGCCATGGAAGGTCCTAGTGAGAGGGAGAGAATTTAGAAAAGACCTGAAGGAAATGCAAGACTGAACTATGAAACATCCAAAGGAAGAACCTTCCAAAAAAAAGTCTCCATAGCCAGAATGAACTGGAATATGCGAGAAACAACAAGGAGGCCAGCAGGATGCCAGGGTGAACATCAGGAGTTGAGAGGTACAGGGCATGGACCTTAGTGGTCATGCTAAGAACTTTGGCTTTTACTATGAGAAGTCATTTAAGGATCTGAAGCAGAGGAATGGCATCTGGCATAGGTTTCAATAGGCTCACTCTGCAACTGGGGAATGAAAGGGACGAGATTAGAAGCAGAGATCAGTCAGGAGGCTATTGCCATAGTCCAGACAGCTGGCAATGGTGACTTGAACAGAGTACAGGCAGTAGATTGGTGAGAAATGCATAAATTCTGGATGTTTTTAAAAGATAGATCTGATAGGATTTGCCAGTGGATTGCCAAAGAGTGTAAGAGAAAGAGTCAAGGATGCTGTAAAGATTTGTTATCAGAGGAACTGGCAGGTTGGAATTGCCAGTAACTGAGACAGGGGACAGTAAGGCAGATGCAGGTTTCAGAGAGCAACTTCAGGATTTGAGGTTTGGACCTGTTAAATTAAGACACTTCTAAGACATCCAAGAAGACATCAGAGAAAAATGTGAGGTAAAGGTGAAAATTTGGGAATCATCAGCATGAAAGTGATATTCAAAGCCAAGAAACTGGGTGAGGGGGTTGTTAAGTAGATTGAAAACTGATGAGGACTTGGCACGGTGGTGCATGCCTGTCATCACAGGTGGGAGGCTGAAGCAAGAGGATTGTGAGTTCAAAGCCAGCTTCAGGAATTTAGCAAGGCCCTAAGCAACTCAATGAAACCCTGTCTCCAAATAAAATATAAAAAAGGTTGGGGATGTGGCTCAGTGGTTAAGGGCCCTTGAGTTCAATCTTTGGTACCAAAAAAAAAAAAAAAAAAAAAAGAAAAGAAAAGAAAGAAAACTGATGAGGTTTAAGAGCTGTGCTCCAAGGTACACTAATGTTTAGAAATTGAAAAATTGAGAAAGAAGGAGTAAAGGAACCTGAGAAGAATGTACAGAAAGAGTAAGAAAACTGTGCAGTTGTGGTTTTCTGGAAGCCAACTGAAGAAAGAGTTTTTCAGGGCTAAGATAATGGTCTCTGTCAAATGCTGCCATTAGGTCAAGCTGCTTGAGGACTGAGGCACAGCCATTGGATTTACAATGTACAAGCTACTGGCAATGATTTTAAAAATAGTTTTAGTGGAGTGGTAGGGATGAAAGGCTGATAGAATCAGTTCAAAAGAAAAATGAAATAGAAGAATGAGAAACATTACAAAAATAGTACACCCAGACAAAATCTCTCATAAGCTTGCTACAAAGAGAGGGAGAGAAACTGATCACTAATGAAAGGTTTGACTGGGAAAGACAGTGTATTCTTAGAGAAACAGAAGTAAAGCCTATGAACCAATGAGTAGAAACCTATGTTTTAGTGAATCTACTATGCTAAAAAATTGAAGCCATTGGAAATTCTATACTTTTTTCCATATTCCAACTTGCAGATAATGCCAGATACATGCATAAATGAGTCAGCAGGAAGTCAGGTCTTCAGGGTGAGGTGCAGAGCTCATACTTGCAAAAGCTTAGGATAAAATGTGTCATTGGGACAAATGTGAGCGTGTCTCTGTTGGCTCCTTGGCTGGAATTCATCACAAAACTGACCCTGACTCTTTAGGAACCAGAATTGTGTGAGGACAGTGCTGGCTTTGATGTTCTGAACCCTTTGTAGATAAAGTATATTAACACTTTTTATACAACCATGAAATAAAAAGATCATAATTTATTCCTAGGAGGTGGGAAAAAGGGCACAGTAAAATAGGATGATTGCTGAAGTCTTACCCTAGGGGGGAGAAAAAAATCATATCAGCTTTCAGCTCTCTTGTTTCATTCCATTTGTTAAAGTTGAGGTTGAGAGGAGGTATTTTATTTATTTTTAATTTTTAATTGGTATAGTATAATTATGCATAATAGTGGGATTCATTATGGCATGTTTGTACATGCACATAATTTGATCACTCATCCTCTTTCCCTTTACCTCCTCTCTTTCCTCCCCCTCATCTGCTGCTCTACTTTACTGATCTTCCTTCTATGATGATGATCATGATGATGTTTAATGTATTATAATTATATGCACAAGTGGGATTTATTGTGATTAAGGGGAATTATTTTATTGTGACACATTCCATTTGGAATTTCCCTGGGCAGTTTGTTCTGCCCCCTTACTGTAATTAATCTCCCAGTTGTGTGTAGACAACGCAATGTGTGGCGACTTGGCTTTGGTAGGACCCCTTAGAATGAACACTTCTTCTGACTTCCTTAGTTACCTGGCCTCATTGGAACCTCACTGTGGGTACACCTCTGTTCTGACTTCTTAACAGTAGCATGCTTTGTGGAAGACCAGCACCTCTGCCTAAAACTTGCCATTGAAATAGAGCGAGATAATTTGAGTGTTCCTGGGATGAGATGAGGATCTCTAGTGTTCCCTGGAGATCCTAAGGAGCTCAGGGTGAGGTAGTGCCCTGGACCTGATCATGTGGCAGAGAATGAGGTTGAGGGGAAATTAGTGGAAATAATTTGAAGAAGCAGAATTTTGTATGAAGTGGAATGTGAATAAGCAGAGCTACTTAAAGAATTCTATCTATCTAGGAAAACATGGATACCACATTATTATGGAAATATTTGCAAATGCTATTGCCTTTCAGGAATTCCCAAAATTTAAACATGCCCCTACTTTTCCCCACTCTGCAACCCATAATTGCACCACCTAACTTCTCTGGGGTCTGTGAGCCATCCTTGCCCCATGTTAGTGCTGCTTTTTCCTTCGTGGGATAGGGGGAGTATCAGGAATTGAACTCAGGGGCACTCAACCACTGAGCCACATTCCCAACCCTATTTTTTTTTTTTTTTTTTGCATTTTATTTAGAGATTGGGTCTCACTTAGTTTCTTAGTGCTTTGCTTTTGCTGAGACTGACTTTGAACTTGTGATTCTCCTGACTCAGCCTCCTGAGGCACTGGGATCACATGAATGTGCATCTTGCTGGCAGTGATGCTTTTTGATTGATTCCTTGTGGCACAGAGGGAAGGGGTAGAAACTAGACCATGTTAAATGAACCTGATCTTTCACCTCTGCTTCCTGCTTGACTAGGGAAGTAGAGACCTGCTGGGGATTAGTGTACTATTCACAGTGTGAAATGGTGCACTAATAAGTATATCTTCTTAGTGACAGATTTGAAAAATATCAACCACCCAAACAAGACTAAATTATAAGTTGAGAACTTCAATATAACATTTTAGAATTATATAATTTTATAATTTTCTTTTTTCTTCACAGCAGTTGATAAAGTACACTGTATAGAAATGTTATCTGCTCAATGCTTCTACATAGTCCAGGCCCAGACAACTGAGATTTTATTGTTCCATGTACTGCCCTTGAGTACATGGAGTACATGTGTTTTTGGTCCTTGTCTGGATGTCTTGTTCTAACCTCATTTCCACTATATTAAAAGGCAAAGTATAAAGAAATTGTTATTTGTATGGCACTTACATTTAAGACTCTAGGAATAATACATTAGTTTGCATCCAGAGTGCTGAATAAACATTGTTAACCTCTAGGCAGTAGACATGTAGTAGGAAAGTATGAATTATGCAGAGTAAATTGATCTGTTTTTCTTTTAACTTTAGAAGAAATGCTATATATACATAATTTAATTAGAATAATTCATTGTATTTTATCATTTAGCATAAAAGCTCTAATCATTTTTTAAATGCTAATTATTCTTAATGTATTCCCACAAAAGTAATCTTCTTAGTATAGTTCAGAAAATTCAGAATGAACTGGGCATGGTTGTGCATGCTTATAATCCCAGCTACTTGGGAGGTTGAGGCAAGAGTACCACACGTTCAAAGCCAGCCTCAGCAACTTAGTGAGGCCCTAAGCAACTTAAGGAGACCCCCATTTCAAAATAAAAAGTAAGGGGCTGGGGATGTGGCTCAAGCGGTAGCACACTTGCCTGGCATGTGTGCAGCCTAGGTTTGATCCTCAGCACCACATACAAATAAAGATGTTGTGTCCGCCGAAAACTAAAAAATAAATATTAAAATTCTCTCTCTCTCTCTTCTCTCTCTCTCTTTAAAAAAATAAAAAATAAAAATAAATAAAAAATAAAAAGGGCTGGGGATGTGGCTCAGTGGTTAAGCACCCCTGGGTTCAGTCCCCCGGTAAGGAAGGAAGGAAGGAAGAAAGGAAGGAAAGAAGGTAGGAAGGGTGGGAGGGAGGGAGAAAGTGAGGGAGGGATGAGGGAAGGAAGGGAGGGAGGGATGAGGGAAGGAAGGGAGGGAGGGATGAGGGAAGGAAGGGAGGGAGTATGCAGAATGACTCAACTTAGTTGCTTTTCAGATTTGAGACCCTAGTATATATGTGCCAGGCTCTGTAGACAATCTTGTCTAATCACTGTGTCCCCAAAATATTTACAGACATTCTTTGACTTACAATGGGTTTTCATCCTGATTAACCCACATAAATTGAAAATATTGTAAGTGAGAGAGTGTCATATAGCATATCACCAGCCTAGGAAAAGATCAAAATTCCACTGAGGTTAGTACTGAATGCATATTGCTTTCACATCATCATAAAATTGAAAATTCTGAATCAGGGTTTGTCTCTACTCATGACTATGATTCAAGATAGAACAAGGAGAGGCCTGTTTAGAGAACAAAGAAGAAAATGTTATAGGCTTCAGAGGAGGCAGAAAGCCCATCAGGTAGGGAAGTGAGTGAGGGTTTGTGAAGGGGATGGCATCAGGGTATTCTTTAAAGGATAGATAGACTGTCATCAGCTCCAGGTTGGCAAAGTTGTTCACAGGTAGTGGTAAGAAACTCTACAGGTGTGGATGTGAGGAGCTGTGGCCAAGAGCTAAGGTAAATACAGCGGCACAATGTCCCTTAGTCTGATTGGAAACAAATAGGAATTAAAGTGAGGTAAACTGGGAGAAAAGGATGATAATTCTAATGACAGCCTACACCTGTAACATAGATAATTTGTCTGATGCCAGACACTATATGAAGTGCTCTATATGCAGAAACTCTTTCAATCTGGAAAAGTGAGTCGGGTCTACTTTTGTTGATGGTCCTTCTAAGAGAGCTGGTTTATCAGAGGCTTTGATGAAGCACTCAAGAAGACAGAAAGCAGGGAGAACACTCAAGAGACTGAGAGTCATTCTCTGCAAGAAATGACAGGGACCTGAATTGTTCCAGCATGAACATAAGTGAAAACACAATTGGGTGGGTTGGAATCCATTCATTTTAAACTCTATAGCAGTCTCTGCAAACTCCTGTATTTTCTAATTCAAGACAGTAAAGTAAATCTAGGTGACCTTTCTTTTGTCCTGGATTCTTCACTGAGATGTGGGAACTGAGCTTCCATAAGCCTAAGCATTGTCACATTATCCGAGATGGAAACCTGAAGGCCACAGCTTCTTCCTTCTCTTTCATGCTCTGCAATGAGATTGTTGACTTCCTATCATGGACTAAGGCATCTCCGAAAAGCTTGTATTCCTTGAATGTTATGTTTTAAGCTCCTGTGAAATACTAATCCCAATATTAACCATCTTGCAGATTCCATCGTGATTGGATTTTGGGTTGGCCTTGCAGTCTTCGTGATTTTCATGTTTTTTGTGCTGACCTTGCTGACCAAGACAGGCGCCCCACACCAAGAGTAAGTCTGTAATGTCCGTCACACTCCAGAGGGACCTAAAGAAGCAGAATCTAGTACCATGCTGGGTTTGCTTCCAGGGGGTGTAGGAAGGGGGTTGGCTATGAACTTTCTACTATGAGGTGGGATCCCACTTTCCTCTGGCTGTGGCCTCTGCCCCCTCCTTTGCATTCTTACCATTGGTCTTTGTTGACTGAACACAATCAATAACCAGAGGCTTCTTCAAAGGCCAGTTCCCCAGAGCACAGAGAAGGATGATGAAGAGAGTAGAGGGAGTCCTGGGAGAGTAAATAGAAGTATTTTCACACAAATCCTAACATGTTTACATTTGGTATCTATTCCTCACTGCCTGGCAGCAGCACTCTTTTATGATTGTGTCTTGTCACATAGTTTTTGGCAAGTTCTTTATTTCTTCAGCCTGCACTGGAATTGTAATAAATGCCAGGGCAAAAGGAACAATTCTGCCTATCCCTCAGCTATCCCCAGACACCAGGGGTTGGAAAAATCCTCTACACAACAAACATTTTAAATGAAAGGAAAATAATCAGTGAGGAATAGAGACAGAGCATGTCTCCACCCTCAGCCTCCTGGGTTGGTGTTCTCCAAGGTGGCACACATCCCTTCCTCTGGCAGCTTATCATTGGTCAGAACTAGCCCCGCCCACCTGACTGCCCCTGGTAGGGTGGTCTTGCTTTGTGTTTTAAAGAGAAGAAAATCAGGTATCTGGGACCACAGGGTCCTCAGAGCAGACCTCAGAGTGGGAAAGACTGTTAGAAACCTGACTGTTAAGCTTTTAAGCCTAAGAAACAGCTTTGATTAGGATCAGTTTTCCTTTGGAATAATTTCTGTTGTGAAAGAAAAAAAACCCAAAAAACTCTCATCTGGATACTTTATATAGACAGAGAGGATAAAGAACCAGTCCTCTTGCTTTTCAGCTGAGGAGTCATTTGCTCTGAATTCTGAATGCTGCCTTGTTAGAGCATTATAGCTCTATTATCATAAATCTGCCAGGTAGAGAGTGATGGAAAAGGCCTGGATTACATTTTGATGTGGAATATTTTGGAGTTCTTAAAAATTTATCAAGCCTTAACCATTGTATATCACAAATACCCTCCTTTTGTAGCCTTTGCAATGTGCCCCTCATCTAGATAGGGGTATTATTAATTTAGGGGTGAGTACAGGATTGCTCCTTACTTTTTAAAAATGGGAATCACATTTTATCTCAAATTGTCATTTACTTGAATACAGTGCTCCCTTAAAGGATGGGTATATCCAACTAGAGCTAATAGCAAGAAAATGTCAGTGGTCAAAAGCTTTGATAATGGTCTTGGCCCTAAGACTAGCTGGTAAAGTGCATATGTAGTGAGCGGTTGTCCTGGAAGTCCTGACATCCCAAGATGTCTACCACTGTGAACAGGTAGAAAGTCTGATGCCTTTATATACCTGGCTCCATCTGTGAACCTTTGTTCAGGAGTGGCTTTTAATTCCCTATCAATTAAGCAGTGTTTACTGAGCGCACAGCTACAGCTTGCTCAGGGCTATGCTGAGGGTAGTTCTAAGGTGGTAGAATCTTCCCTGTTCTATATAGACTGACATATCCCTGGTAAGTTAACACTCCATGAAAGCAACCAAAACCCCTTTTATACAACAGTTCATTCAGCACCTCTCTTAGGGATTATGACATAGCCTAAAGCACTAACTACAGACTTTGGCTCCATAAATTTTGATAGTTATTATTACTTTCTCACATAAAGTGTTATTCTTAGGAGGTCTCTGTTTAGCTTGCATGTCTTCCAGGAAATACCAAGTGTTCCAAAGCTGATTTGCATTTTATTTTCATGAGTGGATGGAATAGTCCTCAGCATGAAAAGACTCGGCATTAGCAGCAAGAACTTTATCCATAAACACCCTTATAAATCTGGACGATCCCTAGGGAAATAACTCAGAACATTACCTGTGTTGTCCCTCTGCAGATGGGGCTAAGGGTAGTCTATCTCCTCATTTTACTGGTCTTTCCAGCACAGAAAGACAAACTGGGGGTTTCCTGTGCCTTTCATAGAAGTCAGGGCTTTGGGAAAACCCACAGATACTGTTGCAGGAGACAGATGAGGCAAAACACCAAATAGGAACAGGATGCAGGTTTATTTAGCTATAGCCAGGTTCGGAGGGCAAAGCTATTGCTGTAACCAATCAATCCCCCTGAATCCCGAGTTCAGGTAGTTTCAGAACTTTATTCCCAGTGTATAAGGGGAGGGACTCAGAAGTTCACAGTCTGCAGAGGTTCACATAAAAGCAGCTTTTTCATTTACTATTCTGAGCAAGTTAACCCATCAAGGACAGTGTCTGAGAAAGGGAAAGCTTCTTCTCCCCTTTCTTCCCTCCCCTTGTCAGCTGTTATCATGGAGCCTAATCGGTAACTTTTCTTGTCTTAGAAATGTAGACATCTCTGTGAAGCCCCAGCTCAAGGCTAGAGGCCTTGTTAAAGGATCTGTCTTTTTTTTTTTTTTTTTTTAATTACACTTTGCATTTGCAAACAGTTCTCAAACTACTATACTGGATAAATACTTGTGACAAACTAGTAAGCGGGCATTCAGCACCTAGAGTGCTGATTTTTTCCACGCCAGGGCCAAGTAAAATAGAACAAAAGGAAAATAGAAAATTTACTACATTGAACTCTTTTGTAGAGACTCTTTAGTTGATAGTCCGAAAATCAATTATGGTGAAGATTTCTGGAGAAAGTTAGTTAAGATTTTTCTGTGGAGAAGGGAGTGCCACTACAATACAGCTATTCAGTTCACAATCTTTCCTAAAGTATGCATTGAGGTCTAAATACTACAAGGTGCTTGAAGGATACAAAGATGAGCCTAATATGCATGTCACTATATAGGAGAGAAAAGACCATATACATAGCTCTGACTCAAGACAGAAAATAAGGCATTCTGTGAGAGAAGGTCAGGAAAGTATGGCAGGAACACAGAGGATGGACATATTCCTTCCTGTTGAGAGACCAGAGTCTCCATGGAGGCAGGGACATTGGAGTTGAATCCTGAAGAAGGAATTTGATTTTGACAAAGGAGTGGGCTGACCTGTTAGGTAGAAGGATAGCACAAGCAGAGGCACACCGAAGGGCCATCAGTTCCCATGTGACTGGACCTTAGGGTTTGCTAGGGACTGGTAGAAGTAGACAAGGGGATAAGAGAGTGGGAAGTCAGGAATATCAGGCAAAAGAGATTGGGGAGTTGATGAAAGTTTGTGTGTGGGGAGGCAGGCCAAGGAGAGTAATGACAATCACTATGCAGATACTAGAGGACTTAATGGATCTTCTTGTGAGTTACTTTCTGTTCAGGTTTAGAAAATTCCACATGTGCAAAGAATATATAGTGCAGCCCATGGTGAGAAGAAAAGGTCAAGAGTCAGAACAGTGTGAACAGTCTTTGTTCTGGCTGGGGTAGCTCAATGATCTTGAAGTCAGTTAGTTAAGTCCAAATTGAAAATGTAGAGTACAAATTCACAAACAAATCAGTAAAAAAAAATGGATTTTGGTTTCTATCAAAATAAACAGGAGTGGTTTTTAAACCTTAGGAAGATACAGGAGAACTTCCTGTAACACAATAGTTAGATCTCAATTTCATGACGACATAATATAGAATGGGTAAGTAAAGGAAACTGGCAGAAGTAAAGGTATTGACATTCTTAGTGAGTCTCAATTTTCTAAGAAATATTGTTCATGTGTTTTTCTTTTATTATGAAAAATAGTGGAATTTATGCTGTACTCACACATGCACTTAATGTAATTTGATCAATTCCATTTCCCAGTAATTCCCTATTTCTCTTACCCCCTCTTTCTTCTAATTTGCTTTCTCTACTCAACTGATTTCCCTTCTATTATTATTATTATTATTGTTATTATTATTATTTTAATTAGTGCATTATAATTATATGCAAAAACAAGATTCATTGTGATATATTCATACATGGATATAACATGATTTGGTAGATTTTGTTCTCTAGTTCTTCCCCATGCCCTCCCCTTCTTCCTTCCTATCTCCTTTCTCTACTCTGATGATCTACTTTCTGTTTCTGAGATCCTCTTTAGCTTCTACAAATGAGAGAAAATATTTGACCTTTGACTTTCTGATCTGGCTTATTTCTCTTAGTATGATATTCTCCAGTTCCATCTATTTACTAGCAAATAACATAATTTCATTCTTTTTTTATTGCTAAGTAAAAGGCATATATATATATATATATATATATATATATATATATATATATATATATATCCTGTTTTCTTTATCCATTCATCTGTTAATGGGTATCTGGGATGGTTTTATAGCTTGCCTATTGAGAACTGTGCTACTATAAACACTGGTATGCATACATCAGTATAGTATGCTGATGTTAGTTCTTTTGGGTAAATACTAAGGTTTGGGATAGCTGAGTCATATGTTGGTTCCATTCTGAGTTTTGGGGGGTCTCACCATACTGCTTTCCAAAGTAGTTGTACTAATTTTTGCAGTTCCATCAACAATGTATAAGTGTATCTTTTCCTCTTCATCCTTTCCAATTGTTATTTGCATACTTGATGATGCCATTCTAACTGAAGAGATGAAATCTCAGTGTAGTTTTTATTTGCATTTCCCTGATTGCTGAGCAACTTGAACATTATTCATGTATCTGTTGATAGTTTGTATTTCTTCTTTTGAGAAATATCTGTTTTGATCAATTGCCCATTTATTGATTGGGTTATTTGATTTTCTGGTGTTTTGGGGGGTTCTTTATATATTATGGATATTAATCCCCTGCTGAAAAAATAGCCGTCAAAGATCTTCTCTCATTCTGTAATTGCTCTCTTCATGCTTTTAATTATTATCTTTGCTGTAATTTAATACCTTCCCACATAGAAGCTGTAGAAGAGGTATCCTGTCAATACAAGGGTTGCTTGGCTTTTAAGATCTCTTCATGACTGATGCATTCAGTCATTTAACAAAAGTGTTTAGAGCACCTACTGTATGCCTAGTGTTGTCCTGGGTACTTGTGACATTGGTAAGAAACATAGTGCCTGCCCTCAAGAATGTACAATCTTGGTTAGGGTGACAGAGAAGTAAAGAAATGGGCATGATACAGAGAGAAACATCCTAACCTAGATTGGGAGAATCAGGGAGGGCTTCTTACAGGAGATGACACCATAGATCATTCATGAAGGGCCAAGAGGAATTAGACATGTGTGTTCCAGTTCTAGTAATGGTAGAAGACCTTGTTGCAGAATAATCTTACAGATATCAATTATAGGATATGGACAAAATATGAAAATCAACTGTTGAAAGGTATTAAAGAATGAACATAAATAGACCAAAACTGAAGGGCTTTCAGCTGTTCAAAGAAGGAAACTGATCTAGCTTATATCTGTGTTTATGTGATTTTCTACTCAAGACTTTTAAATGCTCCAGCATGGTCTGCCTCTCCATACACTTAGGCCTTCTCTAATATACTTTTGTAATATTTTGAAATTTTCAGTATACAGGTCTTGAACACATTTTGTTAAATTTATTCCTAGGTGTTCTATTTTTTATGCCAATGTGAATGGAATTTTTTAAAAATTTTCTTATGTTTGTTACTAGAAATATAATGAATTTTATATAAGGTCAATTGAAAGGAAAATATTTTTTAGTTACTGGATAAACAGGTACAGGTACAACATATCAGCAAATGAATCTTGACCCCATATTCAACATGGTTCATGTCCCTAAAGTAAAAGATCCTAGAACCATGCTAATAGAATTTTCCACATTGATGAGATGTGCATTCTATGCTGTCCAGTTAGGTGGTCACTGGCCACTTGTGAATGTTGAGTAGCTTCAATGTAAGTAATATGACTGAGAAACTAAATTTTCAATTACATTTAATTTGAATTCATTTAAATAGTCATATAGGTAGTGGCTACTGTATGGCATAGCACAGTTGTAGAAAACATAAAACATCTTTGTGACTTTAGGACAGGCAGTTAGTTCTTAGAGAAGATATAAAAAGCACTAACATAAAAGAGGAATTGAAAAATTGTACTTATTGAAATTTAGAACTCTTCTCATCAAAAGACATCTTTGAGAAAATGAAAATGCAAAGTCACAGATTAAGAGAAAATGCTTTTAATATGTATATGTAACAAAGAATTTGTATTCAGAATACATTACAAAACTTATAATAACAAAAAATATTTCAGTTTTTAGGGTGGGCAAAAGATTTGTACAGAAGTTCAGAAAAGGTAATTTATTGGTTTTATTATACATCAGAGACATGCATGTTTAAATCACAATGAAATGCCATTTCATTTCCATTAGAATGATTAACATTAGAAAGACTAACAATGACCAGACTTGGCAGAAATATGGAACAACAGTAATTTTCATACATTTTGGTGAGAATCTAAACTGTAACAACAACTTTGAAAAACTCTTTATAGTTTCTTGTAAAGTTAAGCATACATTTACCATGTAGTTTAGTAATTCTACTCTTTGGAATTTATTCAAGAGCAATAAAAACCATATATTCTTTTTATTTATTTATTTGTTTGTTTTAATTAGCTAAACGTGATAGTAGAACACATGGAGCATAACTTCTCATTCCTCTGGCTGTACATGGCGCTGAGTCACACCAGTAATATATATGTATGTAATGTCTGTAATAATGTCTGTCTCATTCTACTATCCATCCTTCCCATTCCTACTGCCCCACCCCTCCCCTCACTCCCCTCTGCACATTCCAGAGTTCCTTCGTGCCCCCCCTACCTGTACTATGGATCTGTATATGCTTCTCGGAGAAAACATTCAGTTTATGGTTTTTTGGGATTGACTTATTTCACTTAGCATGATATTCTCTAGTTCCATTCATTTACCTGCAAATGCCATAATTTCATTCTTCTTTAAGGCTGAGTAATATTTCTTTGTGTATATGTACCACATTTATTTATCCATTCATCTGTGGAAGGGCATCTAGGTTTGTTCCATAGTTTGTTTATTGTGAATTGAGCTGCTATAAACATTGATGTAGCTGCATCACTGTAGTATGCTGGTTTGAAGTCCTTTGGGTATAAACTGAGAAGTGGGATAGCTGGGTCAAATGATCTTGAAGACACTTTTCAATAGAGTGCATGGCTTTATTGACAACTAATCTAAGCTGGAAATAACCTAAATGACCTTCAATGGAGAATGCATAATCAGATAGTAGTATATTTATACAATGGAAAACTACTCAGGAGGAAAAAGCACAGGTTATTGTCACATGCAACAACATGAATGGATCTTAGAAACATTATATCCAGGCACAAAATACTATACATTTATTATTTCATTTATATGAATTTCAAGAATAGACTAATCTGTGGTGATAAGTATCAAAACATTACCTATAAGTAATAGGAAGTTGACTGGAAATTCAAGAATTAGACAAAATTAGTCAGTGGAGTAGAAGTCAGAATATTGTTACCTGAGGGGTGGAAATTGAATGTAAGGAAAATTTCCAGATAAAGGAAATATTCTATGTCTTGATTGGGATAGTGGTTAAACAGGTATATATATATATATATATATATATATATATATATATATATATATATATATATATATATTAATAGAATAACTCATTGAATTTATTTTATACTTAAGATAGTACCCAGTGGTGGCATAGTAACTGAATTGAACCAGGTAGTGTTCATGGTCATAGTTTTTCTATATACAATAGTTCCTCTTATCTATGGGGCATGTGTTTTGCTAAGTTTTGAATAATACTAAACACTGTGTATATTTTTTTCATATGCATACATACCTACAATAAAGCTTCATTTATAAATTAAGCATAGATTAACAATAAAATAGTAGAATACAATACAATAGTGCAAGCTGAGATATGCATAAAGCAGTATAAACTAGGCACTCCTATCTCTTGTGGAGTTCTCGAGTCTCTGTATCTTTCAGTCAACCCTTAACTGAGTCATGCTTTAGTCAGAGACCTTTACCAGGATGTCAGAGCAATAAAAGACTCACAGTCACTGTGGCAAAACTGACTGCTGAGTTGTGCTAAAACAAATATTCTGAGGTTCTCCAACCACCTATGCTTAAACCTGGGGATAGATCTGCCCCCTTGGAATGAATACCAACTCATGGGACCTCACATCGCATTTCTGTCCCAAAGAAATGCAGGGAACAATTATAACACTATACTGTAATAAAAGTCATGAGGATGTGTGTATTCTCATTTTCTCTTCTTCAGCTGCCTCAGGGCAGGTAGCATCCAAAACATGGATACACTGGATAAAGGAATGATCATGTCCTTCAGAGCAGGGCTATGTGAAATTTCATCATGCTACTTAGAATGGCATTTTACAACTTATGAATTGTTTATGTCTGGAAATTTCCATCAATATTTTCAGACCTCAGGTAACTGAAACCATAGAAGGTGATTTTGTAGACAAGAGATAACTAATGACCCTTTTTTTTTTTATCAGTTAATGGAAAAAAAAGAGAAGGAAGATATACTTATTATTTAACATTTACCACACTAAGAGTACAGAGATGAACTTTTCTCTGTTCTGGGGGGCGGGGAGGGTACATCAGACACATTGCACTGTTGTCACAATAAGAGATCCTCGAGACAAAGCTATAGGGCATGCATGTTCATGGGGGCATGATGGTCCTTCAGCAAAGATAGCTTGTGGGCCACTTCTTAGTTTCAAGAAGTGCTTGTATGAAGAAGGCCCACTTCTCACAGTGGGCTTCTGGGTCTACTTTTGTGCTCAGCTGGTGCCCTGGGCAGGCAGAAAAGTATTTCCCCAGATGTTCGGTCCCAGAATCTGGAAATGGCATTGGCTTTGGCAATCTTATTTTTGTGGGGCGAGGGGTGGTTGGCATACTGGGGATTGAACCCGGGGGCACTCCACCATTGAGCCACTAAGCCACATCCCCATACCTATTTGTATTTTATTTAGAGACGGGGTCTTACTGAGTTGCTAGTGCCTTACTTTTACTGAGGCTGGCTTTGAACTCACCTTACTGAGGCTGCCTCAGCCTCCCTAGCTGCTGAGATTACAAGTGTGCATCACTGCAGCCAGCTGTCTTAATCATATGCTTTCTAAATGCTTTAAGGTCCCCTATCCTGGGTGACATTTTAGCTAATTAATCATGGGTTGCTGGCACACTCATCCCCTTTCTCAAACATCTTTTAAACCCAAGTAAGTGACAAATGAAGGAAAAGTTATTTATAGAAAGACAAAGAAGGCAACTTAAATTTGCATTAAAGCACACATCCAGAGTCTAAAGTGAATTCTAAGTACAGGAAACAGTGGATGTGGTACTCTTGATCTTCTTGACACATTTGTCTAGATTAGCAGGCAATGAAATTTGTTAACCAGGCTTCTTACTAACAAAACAATCAAACAAGTAAAACAACCACCACCATCACTGTCAAGCTTCTGGATAGAATTCCTGGCTAGATGTTACCCAGGCAATCATATTAGCAGGTGGAGCTGTATATACTTTATCTACTGGATTGCAAAGTTTCCAGGATTTCTGACAATCTGAAATCTGGGCGGTTCTTGATAATTTGGAGGTTAGAGATAGATTTGTGATTTTCCAGATCTGTAAATAGGATCCATAAGAATTTGGTCATGACACTTTATCTTTCATTTGGGGATGGGAAGGGAGCATTTAAAAACTAGAATCTCCAAGAAGATGATACATTCATTAAAGTAAGTATTGTTTAGGGCAGCATGATGTAGGCCAGTGGTTCAAAAGTTTAGTACAGTAACGATCCTTGGAGATTCTGTGAAATACATTACTTTGCTTATCTGCAAAGAACCTGAGAATCTGTGACCCAGTGATTTGTATTTTAAGAAGCACTTCAAGCAAGTTTGATGTGGAAGATTGAAGAATCCCCTGAGATACACTGGTGTATGTGCAGAGTATTGGGGGATTCCCTAGGAAGCTGTCTGTCTTCCAGATGATCCAGGGGTTCTCATCTTGATGCTTTTGTTTTGGATTTATTTGTACATATTCAAAAGTGATGTTTGTCATTTCTGATGTTTGTGTGTGTCCTTACAGGGACGTTGGTAGGTGCTTGGTGGAAATATGCTGGCATGCCCTACACATAGAAAACCATGATCCTGCACGTGAATGAGCTGCAGCATAAGCAATCTTTTGTTTTTACTTTCTATACAGCAATGCAGAGTCTTCAGAGAAAAGATTCAGAATGAACAGTTTTGTGTCAGACTTTGGGAAACCTCTGGAGCCAGACAAGGTGTTTTCTCGCCAGGGCAATGATGAGACCCGGTCGCTCTTTCACTGCTACATCAACGAAGTGGAACACTTGGACAGGGCCAAAGCCTGTCACCAGACCACAGCCATTGACAGAGAGGTCCAACTCCGGGAAGCCATCCAAAGAGGCAGGCAGCCAGAGGAGGAGCTGAACAGGCTCATGAAGTTTGATATCCCCAACTTTGTGAATACAGACCAGAGCTCCTCTTTTGGGGAGGATGATCTTCTGATTTCCGAACCACCCATTGTTCTAGAAAATAAGCCAGTTGCCCAATCCTCCCACAAAGACCTAGATTAACACATGCTCTGTGTCTTCCTGAAGATGTGGGTTCTGTCTTTGTATGGCAAGATATCTCCATCCACCAAAAGCGTTTGTGTGTGTGTGTATGTGTGTGTGAGAGAGAGTGTGGGGGGCGGAGAAGGAGAAAGGGAGAGCGCCCTAAGAAGAGAGCTGATGTTTTGCTTTTTAACACATTTGGGAGGTTTTTTTTGTTTTTGTTTTTGTTTTTTTTTTAAAGTGTTTATTTTAAGCTATCTCATTTTCCTTGTTGAAAAATTTGGCCAGATGCCTCACATCAGCACTCCTGAGGATTAGCACACTGCTTTCTAATCTGACCCTTCCACCATTACTCTCCCTTTAGCAAGTTGCTTTTGCTCTCTGGGCTGCCACATTTTCAGTTTTCAGGGATTGGGTCTGGAGTAGATGATCTATCCCAGCTCTAATATTCTGTGAATTTATGGCTTTGCATCCAGGACAAGCTGAGATATGCATAAAGCAGTATAAACTAGGCACTCCTATCTCTTGTGGAGTTCTCGAGTCTCTATATCTTTCAGTCAACCCTTAACTGAGTCATGCTTTAGTCAGAGACCTTTACCAGGATGTCAGGAGACTCACAGTCACTGTGGCCAACCTGACTGCTGGGTTGTGCTAAAACAAATTTTCTGAGGTTCTCCAGCCACCCATGCTTAAACCTGGGGGTAGATCTGTTCCCCTTGGAATGAGTACCAACTCATGGGACCTCACATAGCATTTCTGTCCCAAAGAAATGCAGGGAAGTTGTCAGGTGAGTGAGTGGAATACCTTCTGTGTATCTGTGTTGGTGTATCTGTTGTCACACAGTGCTGTATCATTGGCTTCAGAACAACACCACCACAACTATACATACATGTGCGTGTGTGTATACATGTAAACACCTATATACATATGTATGTATGTATACACATATACACACATATATACACAATTTTCCATGCTGTCTGTTACTTGGCAGATGTGTACATGATAGCCATCTGTCTTTGAACTGAGATAGTCAGGGTATTGTACATAACAAAGAGATACCCAGGGTGGTCTGGATTATGTTAACATGAGGGCAACACAGAGTTAATTTCATGAAGGAATCAAATGAACTGCTAGCATTAGAAAACAATACCATCAGCTGTATGCATGACCAGCTGCTAATCACTTGGTGGCATTTTCACTGTGGATTTGTTCACCACCTGTCTTGTTTAACCTACAGAATAAATGCATATGACCACACAGTAATCTTCTCTGGTTCTTTATTTTCACACATCCGGTTTTTTATCCTAAAAAAACGATTTCACATCCGTAACGCCTCCTAACTTCTTGCAGTAGGTAGTGCTGACTCATCCTGGGATACAAGTAACCATGAAATTTCATTTAGGAATTATTCCACCAAAATAAATCCCTTTCCCATAATGTCTTTTAAGGAAATATTATTCTTTAAGACTCTATCACTAAACAGTAGAACAAAGCATGGATTATTTATTATAATTAAACCTAATTTAACTAATTCTTAAAAATAGATACTGTCTATTTCATGAATATTTTTATTCAAGAAAAAAGCAAGAATGCTGATTTCATTAATTTATAATATGAATATTATTCATAATTTACCAAATACAAATCCTGGACTATTTCTTATTAAGGTTGATTTTAAGGTATCTCATTTAGAAGTATATTTATTAAAAGACTAAATGATATTCAAAAGTTGGAAAAACATTTTACATTTAGTTTTTAAGAACTAAGTGTTAAGATATAAAGTGTCTAAAGTTTTACCCCCCTTATAAGTTAGCTTGTCACTGAATCATGGATGCTTCCAGAGAAACTAAGAATCCTAGTCAGAGAGACCAAGAACTTTATTACAGCATAGCAGGCTGCATGTGCTTCATATATACAGGGTTTCTAGGTTTGTTTCCTAATGCTGCTGTAACAAATTATGACAAATTCAGTGGCTTTAAGCAACCCAAATGTATTCTGTTATGGAGTACAGAAGTCTAAAATAGTTTCAGTGGGCTAATGTCAAGGTTTTAGCAGGGCTCTGTTCCACCTGCAGGCTCTGTGGAAGAATTCATTTTCTTACATTTCTAAGTTCCCAGAGGTTGCTCATACTCCTTGACTTATGATCCATGTCACTGTGACCTCTTCTGTCACTTTAAATCTCTGTCTCTGACAGCTATACCTCCCCTGCTTTTATAGAATTATGGTGATGACATTGGATTACCTAGGATAATCTCCTCATTTCAAGATTCTTTTTTTTTGTATTTTTTTATTGGTTGTTCAAAATATTACAAAGCTCACTTGATCATATATGCAAAAATTTCTAGAAACCGACAGACACATGAAGTGCCTATTGGTCTTTCTTTTACCCCCAAAGATTCATGTTCCAGATGCAACATATATTCACTTCATCCCAACATACTCCAAAGTTTCAATCAATTACAGCATCAGCTCAAAGTCTAATACATTAGCTATATCTTATCAGCTAAAAAATCCCAAGTTTCTTTATCTTAACCATCTAAGTCAGATATTGGTGAATCTCAGGTCTGAGCCACCTTGGAAAAGGTAATCTCCATCTGTGGACCTCTAAAACTAGAAAATAACTTATTTGCTCCCTAAATACAAGGTGCAACAAGCACAAGATACTAGCTATAAATATTCCCATTCAAAAGAGAAAACAAAAGAGTCATCAGTCCCAAGATATTTCATGTTCAACTGAGAAAATTCCATTGGGTTGACAGGCTTGGAATCTCCTGTAGCTTGTGGCTGCATCTTCTGAGCCTGAAGCTCACTCTTCCTTGTTATTGAAAGGTGGTGCATGTTTACCGCCGAGTAGTTTCGCCAGCCTGTTTCCTTCATGTAGAATTTTTGGTTTCTGATAGCCTTCCTTTGCTTTTGTGCCTTTCAGTTGGCAGTGTTGACTGGTACAACACTCTCAAGAACATTGCTAGTCTCCTGAATATATCACAGGAATTCATTCCCTTAGAGGGAGACTCTTCTTCGGATCATTCCTAATAAGCTTATCTCTATTCCTAGACTTTTCTCATAAAAATGAAAGGATGATAAATCACACTCCTAATCTTTTCAAAGAGCCCTTTGTGTATTCAGATATTCTACCTTTTTATTCCTTTCAAGATTCTAGCAAAAGTTGTCATAACTTTAATTTTCTCTCATTAGCATGATTTCCTGAAAGTAAATTTTTAAATTTTAGTGTCTTTTGGGATCTGAATAGTCTGAGAATTTCCCAAATCATCAAGTCCTGGTTCCTTTTCATTTCGCAGTTCTTCCCTCAATTTATCTTTTTCATCTTTCATCTTACTACAAGCAGCAAGAAAAAATAATCAGGCCTAATATTTAAGACTTTGCTTGGAAATCTCCTTAGCTAAATATCCCATGTTCATTGTTCATGGATTTTATTTTCTTATTATCAACTGCAAAGCACATTCTCCTAATAACTCTGTCACTATGAAAGAAGGATCTCCCTTTCCTGTAGTCTCCAATCATATGTCTTTCATTTCCACCTGCAGCACCTTTAATGCATATATTTGTACCAATGGTCTGCTCATGATTTAAGTGTATCATGAGATATGTTTTTTTTTTCCCTACCATGCTTACCATTTCCCTCTGAGTCCTCACTAACAGTCATTTGTATCTATACTGCTACTGACAGTCTGCTTAAGGCAATCTAGGCAGTTTCTATCATGGTACCTCAAAACACTTCCAAGTATAGCCCTGAGATTAACCGACTTCATGTTTTAGCAAGGGCTGCAAGCAAATCTACTTGAACTTTACTCCTAAAGGAGACATTATCTTTTTTAATAATAGATATTAAGCAAGCCTGAATTCTGCTGGAGGAAAACACAATCTCCATCTTCTAAGATCCTTCTCTCTGTAAACAACAATGAATAGACAAAAGCTTTCAGTGTTTCTGCTATACGAAATATAGAAACTAATAGTTCCCTGGAGAACTGACTCCTAAACCTAAGTCATCTGGAATTTTTAGAAAAAGACAACTTTGAAGAAATCTCAAAAAGAATTAGGGTGCTTTTAAACATTCCTGAATTATCTTTCAGAGATGCATAACCACCTCAGGTGTGTATCCATAATAAAATTAACAAAGATGGATATTAAAACTTTAAAACAGTGTTAAACTTCATTTCAAAAACATCTCTTTGGACAGCAGAATATAGTCAAGTATAAGAATAGGGGAGTTTGTACACAGGTATGTCTGAATTGTACCCGTGGAGTCTAAGACCTCCCACAAGGAGTTTGGAAATGCCAGTCTTTGCCAGCGAAATGATGAGGATGAATTGAATTTAAAAAATATAATAAGTAGAAAGACAATTACCTAAGCCTTAGGTCAGGTTCCACAGAAACACAGCCTGAGATGAAGGTTTCTATTGAAGTGATTTACTGGAAGGGGAGGGATGGCGGTAGCTCAGGCAGGACAAGCTAGCAAGAATGTCATCTCAGGGCTGGGGCTGTAACTCAATGGGAGAGTGCTTGCCTTGCATGTGTGAGGCGTGGATTCGATCCTCAGCACCAGATAAAAATAAGTAAAATAAAGGTATTGTGCCCATCTACAACTAAAAATATTTTAAAAAAAAAAGAATATCATCTCAACTGGAGATGAGACTCATTCTGATCTCACAGGATGCTCTGTGGCACAAATTACACAACAGAGTCAGACCCCTCATGTGGCAGGCATGACCTTTTTATCATTGTAAGTTAGCTTCAGCTTTGATTAAGGTCAATTCTTGAGAGAAGGGAACACTGACCAACATCCCCAGTAGCTGGGAATGAGTGCTGGCTATAAAGGAATAGCACCCATTACCAACAATAATGGGCAATGTCTCTTAGGCTCTAATCCGCCTTTGTGCTAAATTAATCTTGGTAATCTTGTAATCCTTCTATAAAAATCCTCAATATCAAGGTCTCCAAGATCTTTTTGCAATGTAAGCTACTTCTTGTTTTAGCTAGCATTTTCACTACTGTGACTAAAAGATCTGACTAGAATAATCATAGAGGAGGAAATGTAATTTGAGGGCTCATGGTTTCAGAGTCTCAGTCCCTAGATAGCAGGCTCTATTCCTCAGAGCTCAAGGTGAAGCAGAACATCATGGCGGAAGAATGTGGCAGAGGGAACCAGCTCACATGATGATCAGACAGCAGAGAGACTCCACTCACCAGATACAAAATATACTCCCCAAAGCCACAATCCCAATCCCACCTCCTCCAGCCACACCCTACCCACCTCCAGTTACCACTCAGTTAATCCCTATCAGGGGATTAATTCACTGATTGGGTTAAGACTCTCATAACCCAATCATTTCTCCTCGAAATCTTCTTGCATTGTCTCATACTTGAGCTTTTTGGAGACACCTCACTTCCAAACCATAATACTTCTGTACTCAAAATCCTGCAGTGGCCTCTCATTTCACTGTTTGCAGAAGCCAGAGTTCTTACAATGACCTCAAAGTTAATCTTTGTCTCCCCACACCATCATTACAGCCCTTCCAACAGGTTTTATGCAGGGAGTCTCAGTAAACCAAGTGGGAAGGTGGTATGGGTCAAGCAGATTTTAGGAATAGCAACCGGGAAATGTGGCACCAAGAGGGTCTACACCTGGGATTAACCCCTTTTCTGGATATTAGAATTTCAGTCTTTTAGGGAGCTGTGCCATCATAAGTTTACCAGTGTGGCTTTAAGTCTCCTCTTTATTGTTGTCACCTGGAAACTTCTCTTTCCCTCTTGTTTAGCTCTGTATCATTTTTGTTGTTGCTCTGTTTATCTAGCATTATTAAGAATTTTATTTAAATGAGACCCAAATCAGCTTAGTCTATCATGTCTCCAGAACTGGAAGAACACTCTTTTCTTCAGTTCGCAAATATCTGTTTGATGTTTCTTAAAAATATATTTTAGTATATTTCACTGATGAAAATATCATGTTTTATCTACTATCTCCTCTGTGTCTTTGAACTTATTAAGAGTAATTATTTTATAGTATTTATAAAAGACTGTGATTTTATTTTTTCTATACCTATAAAAGCATTATCTGGGATATATGGAAATCAGGTTTTAAACTTTTTAAGAATTGTCCAACAATTTTCCAAAATGGTTGCACCACTTTACATTTCTCAGTGAATGTGGATTCAGTTTGCTCAACTTCCTTGTCAGCAGGTTGTAACATTAATCTTTTAAAGTTTATGCTTTCTAAAATGCATGTTTACGAGTACCTTGTAGTTTTGATTGCATTTACTTCATGACTAATGGGATTCAGCATCTTTCCCTTTGCTTATTTTCTGTCTGTGTATCTTTGGGGAAATACTTTTTCAAATTTTTAGAAAATTGAATTATTAGATGTCTGTTTTATTATTAAATTTTGGGAGCTCTTTCTGGAAATAAGTCCTTTAACATATCTGCAAATAGTTTCTCAAGATTTTTGGCTTTCTGTTTTCATTTGCTTAATTCTGTCTCCGAAGAGCAAACTTTTTTCATTTTGATGACATCTAATCTTCAATTTTTTAAAAAAAATTTCAGTAGTTCATAGTTTTGGTGTCATGTCAAAGAAATCTTTGGTGAACCCAAGGTCATACAGATATAATTATCTGGTTTTTAATATAAATTTTATAGTTTATGATCTATTTTGAGTTTTTCTTTATATGTATGAGATATGAGGGTATCTAACTTCCAGCTCAGTTTGTTTAAAAGACCCTTTTCTCTACAGAATTGTCTTTGAATCTTTATTGAAAATCAGCAATCTGTAAATGTGTTGGACATTCTATTCTGTTCTATTTGTCCCCCCACCCATGTTAATTCTACTTTTCCTGATTACCATAGATTTGTAATAAATCTTCAAACCTTGGTCTTATTTATAGCTGTTTTGGCTATTTGGCATCCTTTGTATTTCTACATGAGTTTTAAAATCAGTTTATAACTTTCCTTTCTTATATCCAGTTCTGCCCAAATTCTGCCCATTTCTTAAAATCCAAGTCCAAAGCCACCTTTTCCAAATAAATATCTCAAGAAAGGAGATACTTTTTCTCCCATGCTATGTTCACACTTCACAATATTCATATTCAAATATTAATAGGCTATTCATATTTGACTATATAATTATGTCTGATCTTTCCTGCTACACAGTAAATTTCTTTAGATCAGAATTTTGGCATCTTCTCTATGTCTGTTGAAACAAACAGCTAGTTTTATTCTTTGCTGCAGTAGGCCTTGCAATAAGAGACCCGTGGAAGACAACTAGTCATTTCCGACATATTGTTAAGGAATCTAACAGATTTAGAATTGTTTATTCTGTTGTTTGATATCTCCAAGATCTCTCAGTCTTTATTATTTCTATTGCACTACTGCACTTTCAAAGAATAATGAGATACTTATTTTCCAAATATTCAAACGTACTCTAATTGACTCATGAATGTGATTATATGCAGCTGTGTTTTAACAAGCTCTTGTTACCATCTTCTCTCATCATTGTACTCTTGGGGGAACATTACAGCCTTAGAGATATCAATGATATCTTTAAGAGAAGTAGTAAGTCTATTCAGACCAACTGTATTTCCATAGGTCTTCCAGGCCTACTCTACCCTTCTCTTTGAGGAAATGCTGTTGTGCTCTCACCCTCTGAAACCTGTTATTCTTAGGAGGAGTTTTAGTCTGGGGCATAAGCATATAGTTTTTAGGGGAGAAATACAGCCCAGTGAGTTCTGGCAGCCTGGGAATGTGTTTAGTCTGAACTCTTCCATACTTATTAGGAACAAACACAATGAGAAAATTGTTTTAGTGCCTAACAAATTAGCAGTATGACTATATTAACTATGAGTAAGAAAATCAGCTTCCCATTGTCCTCAGGCATTATGCTGATGTGACACACTCACCTCGTTGGTGTAGGTTTTTTTCTACAAGCAATTTAAAGCTAAGGTCACTTATGAATCATTTTTTTATGTTCTTCCTTAGTCGTTCCACATTCATGACATCTGGTGATACTAAGTGAATCCTATTTATTTACAGCACAGCACTAATCTTCAATAATGTATCAGGTTTGTTTAAAGGCTAGTAAACAATTTATCAGAAGTGCTCCCAGATTTTTGTACTAAAGTAGAATCTTGGTTAATGGTTAAAGAAAACTCACATTAAAATAGTGAATACAGTGTTGTAAAATTCAAAAGTAACTCTTGGTTGATTTTACTAAGCACCATAACATCAATGCCTTTTGGTCCATTTCTGTGGCAGCTTTGTAGTGGTCCCCTCTTTCTCAGTCATGAAAGGGCTGTGTCATCATAGAACTGATTCCTATGGAAGATTTTAGGGAAATAAAGAGAGGGTCACAGAAGGGATGTGTGTCACAGAAGGACATTAGGTGCTGAATACTTATCTCATTAAGAGAAGGACATAATCATGAAAACCTGGTGAGGCAGGAGGAAAATGGGTGCGTGGAAAGGGGAGGCTGAAAGCAAAGTTGGAAGCAGATTAATAGATGGCTTGAAGGATGAGGTGTGTAGTAAGCAGAACAATTCCTCTCCCCAGGATTTTCACCTGCGAAAATGTTATTGTGCACAGCAAAAGGGTCTTAGCAAGTGTGATTAAATTAAAAACCTTGGGGAATGGGGATAGGACAGAGATTCTGTATTATCCACGTGGGTCCAATCTCATCACGCGGCAGGGCCTTAAATTCAGAGAACCTTTCCCAGCTGAGTTTAGAGTCAGAGGGCCACATGGCTGCAGAAGGATCTCAGAGAGAGATGGAATGAAGATGGAAGGACGAAGGGAGGTACAAGCCAAGGAGTGTGCGTGGCCTCTAGAACCACTGCAAGGTAAGTAGTCAGAGCTGGTCCTAAGCTCCCATAAAGAACGCAGGTCTGCAGAGACTCTGACTTAAAGGAGAACAGCACCGAACCTCTGACCAACAGAACTGTGAGACAGTACATTTATTTTGCATTAAATCATGACGTGTGTGGTGATATGCTGCAGCGGCAATGGAAGATTAATATCGGAGGATTGATATGTGAGATTAGAGGTCTGGTATGGCATGGAGAAGGGAAGGCCAGGGTCAAACTGAGTCGACCCTTCAAGGTTACAGAGGCTTCTTGGCGTTAACACCTAAAGAACAACAGGGTGAAGTGAGAAGGTGGTATGGGTCAGGCAGAGTTTTAGGAATAACAACCTGAAAATGTTGCATACTGTTTGGTAGGAGGTGCATATGGGGTAAAGGAATCTGGTAAGCCTCTACTGGAAAAGCAAGGAAAAAAAATGGTGGTAGGGCTGTAGTCATGGAAATGGAGAGACAGATACAGTGGTCCCTCAGTATCAATGGGGCATTGGTTCCAAGACACTCCTTGGACTCCAAAATCCTCAGATGCTACAGTCCTTATATAAAATGGTGTGGTATTTGCATATAACCTATGCACATCCTCCCTTATACGGTATCTCTAGATTATTACACCTAATACAATATAAAACTTGGTATACTGTATTGTTTATGAAATAATTGTAAGAAAAAGCCTGTTCAGTACAGATGCAGTTTTTTTTTTCCTCTAATATTTTCAGTCCATGTGTTGTTGAGTCCATGCACGCAGAACTTGTGGACACAGAGGCTGACTCTTTAAGCATTGTTTGTAAGCAACTGGCTACAGGTTTGATCTTTTCGTATTGGGAAGAATAAGTGAAGGATTCCTCAAAGTTTAAAACTGGCTGACTGGAGACATTGAAACCCACGGAAGTGGGCAGCTGGTTTTAAGTCAAGGGTGGGGGTATGTGGCAAAGAAACTGGTTTTAAACATTGCAATTTTTGAGGACCGTGGAATTGAATACAGGAGCTGGCATGCAGGACAGAGGAAGGGTAGAGAAGTTAATCCTGTTGTCCTGCTGGAGAGTTGTTCCTGAGAGCAGGTTTGTTCTCTGGGAGCCTGAGAGGAGGGGGGAGTTGAGTTCATAGGAAGCCAAGGGACAAAGGAATGAGGTTAATTTTTTAACCATTTGCTGTCCCCTACTATCTGTGAAAGGCTGGGCTGCTGTGAAGACTCTGATCCCAAACCAGGGGACTGGGCACCTGTCCCTTCTCATTAGGGCTCCTTTCACCCGTGATGATATTGTTCTCATGGACAGCCCCAAGATGATGGGATCATTCCACCCAGTTTTTTTTCTTTTTCTGATAAAGTGGTTCAGAAATAACTCAAAATTCTTTTCCTTGTGACTTCACTTTTATCTACCTCACAAATTTTCCCCAAAAAATTCTTTCCAGACTCCAAGAAGAAGATACAAAAAGCATGTGTAGTTTCATTTCTATTTTCTGTCCTCTGTAGCTGCATAAGTTTTCTCATTGAGATGACAATACTACAAGGTGGGATCA
The DNA here is from genome assembly GCF_048772815.1 of Callospermophilus lateralis. Classification (NCBI taxonomy): domain Eukaryota; kingdom Metazoa; phylum Chordata; class Mammalia; order Rodentia; family Sciuridae; genus Callospermophilus; species Callospermophilus lateralis. Next base: position 77,787,359 of record NC_135310.1, on the reverse strand, counting down.
TTGGTGGGGTGTCCAGGAGGAGGTCAAGTGCAGGGCATCCTTTACTGGGATGAGTTGATTTGGCCAGACTCCCACTGTGGTCTTGACGTTTTCACTTTCCGGCTTCAAGAAGGTGCATGATGCACAATTAACCTGTTACTTTTGTTTGCTTCTCTAGAAGTACTCCATTTATTTTTTACCTAAGCTTACTAAGGACTCAATTTTTTTCTAATAAATCTGATGCTCCACCTTTTCCTCCTCCTATAGAATAGATTTTCCATGATAAATACTTTTCCTTAATAAACTTAATTCTTAGCACAATCCTTAGGTTTGAGTGGGAAAGAGAATTGTTTTCCCTTATTTGTACTATTTAGGTGGTTGTGATTGAAGCTTTCAGCAAACAGAGAGAAAGAAAAACAGACCTACTATGATTTATACTAAGAGATGGGGGGGGGAGAAATAGGTTAATTAGGGCTAGAACCTAATCCTTGATCAATCTGGATGGATGCTAAGAAATTATTCATGTTTTTTTTTTTTTTTTTTGGCCAGTACTGGGGATAGAACTCAGAGGGGAATCTAACACTGAACTACACCCAGGCTCTTTTTTTATTTTTTCCTTTTATAGTAAATTATATTAATTTTCCCCTTGTAATAATATAATTTTTCCTTCTTAAATTCTTTTTAGATAGACATGACATTGGAGTGTATTTTGACATATTATACATACATGGAATATAACTTGCCATTCTTGTGGTTGTACATAATGTGGAGTTTCACTGGTATGTATTTAGGAAAGAACATAGGAAAGTTATGTCTGATTCATTCTATTGTCCTTCCAATTCCCATCCTTCTTCCTTTCTCTTTATTCCTGTTTGTCTAATCCAATGAACTTCTATTCTTCCCTCTACACCCTGTTATTGTGTTTTAGTGTCCACATATCAGAGAACATTTGGCCTTTGGTTTTGGGGGGATTGGCTTATTTCATGTTGCATGATAGTCATCTAGTTCCATCCATTTATTGACAGATGCCATAATTTCATTCTTATATTCCATTGTGTATACGGACACCACATTTTCTTTATCCATTCATCTGTTGAAGGGCACCTAGGCTGGTTCTTCTTTTTTTATTATTTATTTTTTTGGTGTAGATGGACACAACACAATGCTGTGGTGCTGAGGATTGAACCCGGGTCCCGCCCATGCTAGGCAAGCGCTCTACCACTGAGCCACAATCCCAGCCCCTCCTGGACTGGTTCTATAGTTTAGCTATTGTGAATGGAGCCACTGTAAACATTGTTCTAGCTGCATCACTGTAGTACGCTGATTTTAAATCCTTTGGGTATATACAAAGGAGTAGGATAGCTGGGTCAAATGGTGGTTCCATTCCAAGTTTTCTGAGGAATCTCCATACTGCTTTCTAGAGTGGTTGCACTAATTCACAGTCCCACCAGCAATGTATAAGTGAAACTTTTCCCCTAAATACTTGACAACATTTATTGATCCTTGTGTTCTTGATAATTGCCATTCTGACTGGAGTGAGATGCAATCTCAGTGTGGTTTTTAATTTGCATTTCTCTAATTGCTAGAGATGTTAAACATTTTTTTAAAATATATTTTGGACCATTCATATTTCTTCTGTGAAGTGCCTGTTCAGTTCCTTTGCCCATTTGTAAGACTGGTTTATCTGTGTTTTTGGTGTTAAGTTTTTTGTATATCCTGGAGATTAATACTCTGTTTGAGGTGCAGGTGGTAAAGATTTTCTCCCATTCTGTATGTTCTCTCTTCACTTCTTGATTATTTACTTTGCTGTGAAGAAGTTTTTTAATTTGATACCATTCCATCTATTGATTCTTGTTTTTACTACTTGTGCTTTAGGAGTCTTGTTGAGGAAATCAATTCCTAACCGAGATAATGGAGTTTTGGGGCTACATTTTTTTTTTCTAGTAGTGCAGGTCTCTGGTTTAATGCCTAAATCCTTGATCCTCTTTGAGTTGAATTTTGTGCAGGGTGAGAGATGGGAGTTCAATTTCAATCTAGTCCATATGGATTTCCAGTTTTCTCAGCACCATTTGCTGCAGACACTATCTTTTCTCCAATGTATATTTATGGTTCCTTTGTCTCGGGTGAGATGACTATATTTATGTGGGTTTGCTCTGTGTCTTCTGTTCTGTTCCGCTGGTCTTCATGTCTATTTTGGTGTCAATACCATGCTGTTTTGTTATTATAGCTGTGGAGTATAATTTAAGGTCTGGTATTTTGATGCTTCCTGCTCACTTTTCTTGCTAAGGATTTCTTTGGCTATTCTGGGCCTCTTGTTTTCACAAATGAATTTCATAACTGCTTTTTCTATTTGTATGAAAATGTCATTGTAATTTTAATAGGAATTGCATTAAATCTGTATAGTGGTTTTTGAAGTATGGCCATTTTGACAATATTGATTCTGCCTATCCAAGAACATGAGGATTTTTCCATCTTCTAAAATCTTCTTCAATTTTTGTGTTTAGTGTTCTCTAGTTTTCATTGTAGAGGTCTTTTACCTCTTTTGTTAGATTGAGTCCCAAGTATTTTTTTATTTTTTTGAGGCTATTGTAAATGTATAGTTTTCTAATTGCTCTTTCAGCTGATTCATCATTGGTATATAAGAATGCAATTGATTTATGGGTATTGATTTTATATCCTGCTACTTTGCTGAATTTGTTTATGAGTTCTTAAAGTTTTCCAGTGGAGTTTTTGGGTATTCTAAATATAGAATCATGTTGACAGCAATTAGGGATAGTTTGAGTTCTTCTTTTCCTATCCCTTTAATTTCTTTCTTTTGCCCTATTGCTCTGGCTAGAGTTTCCAGAACTATGTTGAATAGAAGTGGTAAAAGAGGGCATCCCTATGTTGTTCCAACTTTTAGAGGGAATGCTTTCAATTTTTATCAATTTAGAATGATGTTGGCCTTGGGTTTAACATATATAGATTTTACAATGTTGAGTTATAGTCCTACTATCCTTAGCTTTTCTAGTGTTTTAAACATGAGTGGAAGCTGAATTTTGTCACATGTTTTTTCTGCATCTATTGAGATAATCATGATTCTTGTCTTTAAGTCTATTGATGTGATGAATTATCTTTATTGATTTCCCAATGTTGAACCAACTTTGCATTTCTGTGATGAACTCCATTTAATCATGGTGCATTATATTTTTAATATATTTTTGTATGTGATTTTCCAGTATTAAGAATTTTTGTATCTATGTTCATGAGATATAGTGGTCTGAAATTTTCTTTCCTTGATGTATTTTTGTCTGGTTTTGGCATCAGGATGCTACTAACTCTATAGAATGAGTTTGGCTGGGTTCTCTCCTTTTCTATTTCATGGAATGATTTGAGGAATATTAGTTCTTCATTGAACATTTGGTAGAACTTGGCTGAGAATCTGCCTGGTCCTGGGCTTTTCTTTGTTGGTTGGCTTTTGATGGTGTCTTCAATTTTGGTTGAAATTGATGTTTAAATTTTCTATGGCCTCCTGATTCAATTTGGGTAAGTCAGATGTCTCTAGAAATTTGTTGATATTTGAAGACTTTCTGTTTTATTGGAGTATTTATTAGCCAATCACAACTATTTTGAATATAGTTTCTGATTATCATCTGTATTTCAATAGTGTCCATGGTGATATTTAGTTTTTGATCAAAAATATTAGTAATTTAAGTTTTTTCTCTTGTTAGCTTGGCTAAGGGTTTATCAATTTTATTGTTTTCAAAGAACCAACTTTTTATTTCATTGATTTATTTTTTAATTGTTTTTATGTAGCAATTAATTGACTTCTGGTCTTATTTTAATTATCTTCTGTCTTCTGCTTTTGGTGTTGATTTGTTCTTCTTTACCTAAGGCTTTGAGATGTAAGGTTAGGTTATTTATTTGGTGACTATTTATTCTTTTAATGAGTTCAATGAAATAAACTTTACTCTTAGCACTGCCTTCATAGTGTCCCAGAGATTTTGATACATTATGTTGTATTCTCATTTACCTCTAGATATTTTTTTAATTTGATTCCTGTTATCTTCGGCTATCTACTGGTCATTCAATAGCATATTCTTTAGACTCCATTTGTTAGAGTAGCTTCTATTTTTTATTTTATTGTTGATTTCTGACTTCACTCCATTATGAGAGGATGCAAGATATCATCTCTATTTTTTTTTTGTATTTACTAAGTGTTGATTTGTGACCTAAGATGTGGTCTATTTTAGAGAAGGATCCTGTGCTTCTAAGAAGAAAGTGTATTCAGTCATTGATGGATGAAATATTCTATAGATGTCAAGTCTAAATTATTGTACTTTTTAGTTCTATAGGTTCTTTTTTTTCTTTAATTGATTTTATTTTTTAACAGCAGAATGCATTACAATTCTTATTACACATATAGAGCACAATTTTTTCATATCTTTGTATATAAAGTATGTTCACTCCAATTCATGTCTTTATATGTATACTTTTTTGCATTACAATTGTTATTACACATATGTACCACAATTTTTCATATCTCTGTATATAAAGTATGTTGACACCCAATTTGTGTCTTCAAACATGTACTTTGGATAATGATGTCCATCACATTTCACCATCCTAGCTAATCCCCTGCCTGCTCCCTTTCCCTTCCATCCCTCTGTCCTATCTAGAATTCATCTATTCCTCCCATGATCCCCCTCCCTACCCCACTATGAATCAGCCTCCTTATATCAGAGAAAACATTCGACTTTTTTTTTTGTGTGTGTGTGATTGGCTAACTTCACTTAGCATTATCTTTCCCAATGCCATCCATTTACCTGCAAATGCCATGACTTTATTCTCTTTTATTGCAGAGTAAAATTCCATTGTGTATATATGCCACCTTTTTTTTATCTAGTTTTTGTTTGGAACATCTGTCCAGGGATAAGACAGGCATGTTAAAGTCACTCAGTATTATTGTGTTGTATAGTACTCTATTTGATTCTTGAAATTGAGAATGTTTGACATATGTAGATGCTCCATTGTTTGGGGCATAAATACTTAACAATTGTTATGTTTTGTTGATGTATAATTCCATTAAGCAGTATAAAATTACTTTCTTTGTTCATCTTGATTAACTTTGGCTTGAACTCCACTTTATCTGATATGAGGATAGAAACGCCTGCTTGTTTATGAGATCCATGTCAAATGTTTTTTTCCCATCCTTTTACCTTCAATCTGTGGATGTCTTTGCTTATGAAGTGAGTCTCTTGGAGACAGCATATTGTTGGGTCTTGTTTTTTAATACAATCTGCCAGCCTGTGTCTCTTGATTGAGTTTGGGTCATTTACATTCAGTGTTATTATTGAGAAATTATTTTTATTCCCTGTCCTTTATTCTGGTTTTTAATTTTAATTAGTTTCTCCTTTGATTGATTGACTATTCTTCTAATGTAGTTCCTCCCTTTGCTGGCTTTCACTTTTATTTTTCATTTCTTCTTCATGAAATATTTTATTGAGAATGTTTTGTAGTTCATCTTGTGAATTCTTTTAACTTTTGCTTATCATGGAAGGTTTTTATTTCATCATCAAATCTGAAGCTTAATTTTATTCTTGGCATCCATTTTCTGTCAGAGTTTGGTATGTATTATTCTGAGACCTCCTAGCTTTGAGGGTCTGGGTTGAGAAATCAGCTGAGATCTGAATTGATTTCCCTCTAAATGTTTTACTCTGGCAGCCTTTAAAATTCTATCCTTATTTTGTCTGTTAGGCACTTTCATAATAGTGTTCCTTTGTGTGGGTCTGTTGGAATTTTATATATTTGGTTTGCCTCCCACGTTTGATTATACATCCCATTCTTAAAATTTGGGAAATTTTCAGATATTATTACATTGAAAAGATTGTGCATTCTTTTGGTTTGTTGTCTGAGTCTTCATTTATCCCAATAAATCTTAAATTTGGTCTTTTTATCCCATATTTCTTGCAAGTTCTATTCTTGGTCTCTTAACATCTTTTCTCCATGGTCAACTTTATTTTCAAAATCATATATTTTGTCTTGAAACCCTGTCTTCCAAGTGGTCTAGTTTGCTGATGATGCTTTCCAATGAATTTTAAATTTTGTTTATTGATTCCTTCATTTGGAGGATTTCTGCCTTTTTTTTTTGTCTTCAGAATCTCTTTATTGAAGTGATCTTTCACTTCCTGTATTTTCTTTCTCTAATGTCTCTCCTTACATCACCTTTTACCTCATAGATCAGTTTAACTATGAACATTCTGAACTCCTTCTCTGACATTACTACCCGTGTGGTGTGGATGGATTCTGTTGTTGGAGTATCTTGGTTTGTTTGGGGCAATTTGTTCCCTGGCTTTTCCATGTTGTTTGTGTGTCTATCCATCTAACAGTATGGATTTGAGGAAGTAGAGTTTCTACCCTTGGGTTTATAGTGTCCCTGAAGTTTTCCAGTACCTCACATTTTAGGGGAGACAGATAATAACAACAACCAATGCAAACAATTTATAGCATAAAACCAAATAATTCCTGCTATGGCATTTACAATGTTAATTGTCACAATAAACAGAAATGATATAATCAGTTATTGCCATGGTAAAAACAGTAAGTTTACAAAAGTGTTTACAGTTTCAAGTGGTGAACAGGGATAGAACAGAAGTGATGTAGGATGTGATGCTTATGAGAGAGGAGGAGAGAAAATAGAAGTAAAAAAATAACTAAAGGAAGAGTGAAAGAGAGATCAATAGAAATTGGTTGTTAGCAGAGAAAAAGCGATTCAAGGGAAACAGATAAGTAAAAGAAAAATATGTATAAAATAAAAATTTAAAAATGCAAGAGTTCAAGAACAAAACTGAAATATAACATTCATTCTTAGTTCCCAAAATACTGATCTATGAAAAATAAGTGTCTCTAAAAAATGTTAGAAATGAGAGAAAAGAAAGATATGCTATTTTATTATATATATGTATATAACTATGTATGTATAATTGTCCATGAACCATTCAGGTCACAATTGAACACGGGGGGGGGGGGGAGAAGAAAAAAAGATCTCAATGAAAAGTTAAAAAATTATTTCTGTTGGAGTTCAAAAGATTCTTGGCTTCCCTTCTCTGCAGGGTAGGTGAGTTGGAATATAATGTGATATCTTCTTAATCCTCAGGGTGGGGTCTCTGGAGAGTGAGAGAAATTTCCATAACCAGAGCTACTGGAAGATGGGATGAGGCTTTGGTAGGCTCCAGGTTCTTCATTGAAGGGTGATTGGCCTGAAGATTTTAAGTCAGCTCACACTGATCATTCAGTAACATATTGTTCATTTTTCAGGTGATGCAGGATTTTTCCTTCCTTCTTTTACCATTGATTTCCAGTTTCATTCCATTATGATCAGATAAGATGCATGGTATTATCTCCACACCTTTATATTTACTAAGAGTTGCCCTATGGCATAATATATGGTCTGTCTTTGAGAAGGGTCCATGTGCTGCTGAGAAGAACGTGTATCCACTTGATGATGGTTGATATATTCTATATATGTCGGTTAAGTCTAGGTTATTGATTGTGTTATTGAGTTCTATAGTTTCTTTATTCAGCTTTTGTCTGGAGAATGTGTCCAATGGTGAGAGAGGTGTGTTGAAGTCACCCATAATTATTGTGTTGTGGTCTATTTGACTCTTGAACTTGAGGAGAGTTTGTTTTATGAACGTTGTAGCACCATTGTTTGGTGCATACAAATTGATAATTGAGATGGGGTATTTCCCAGATCTATATTCCTCTGAGTGTAAACCTCTCTTCACATTTGATTTTCTCCTGGTCACTTAGGCACACTCTATGCCTTGCTGCGTGGGTTTGCCAGGCCTGTTTTTGGGTCAAGCTCAGTTGCCAGGAACCAGCTTCCACAGCCTCTGGCCCCTCTGCTGCAGCTGCAAAGTGGTTCTTCCCTCTGTTCTCCCAGACAGCTGGGAGAGATGTGGCTTCTTTCCCTTACAAGGATCATTTGTAACCTACCTTTCAGGATAGTTGGGCATTGTCTTTGATCTTGGATCTCTCTGTATGCCTTAGTCTTTCTAAAAATGCTGGTTTCTCTAATTGACTTATCCCTCCACTTCTGTCGTGGGGGGAATTGTTCTGCCAGAGGTTTGCTTTGAATGTTTGCTTTGAATGTCCAAAATTAATTCCCAGTAAAGTGCCCCCCACCTTTTTTCACCCATCTTGCTAAAAAGCTGCCCGTCTGCTTTCTTGGTTTCTCACCCTGGAGCAACCAGGAAAGTGACCTTCTCTATTCTACTGTTTTGGTACCCATCCCCAGCTGTTTTTAAATATCTTATTTTAAGACAGGGTCTCACTAAGTTGAGAGGCAAGACTTGAATTTGTGATCCTCTTGCCTCAGCTTTCCAACTAGCTAGTACTATCATGCTTGGCTAAAGTACATGTGTTTTTTATTTTTCTATGCAAACTGAAAGAGAAAGATATTAGTGGTTTCAGATACTAAAATAGAATTAACAGGAAGTTTCAAACATCACTTCTTCCATCATTCATAGCTAATGAGCTTTTTAAAGCAAGATGGCCACCAAATAGACAAATAACTACATAATATTTATCTTTTTCTGAGTAAGAATATCTCTGTTGAACAGTGTTCCTGCAGATCTTAGACCTAATTAGAGCCCTAAGTAGGTGTGGGTGGGAAAGCGTAATCTCTATTTGGTATTTAAAATTATTTGGTATTTAAAACAAATTTAGGATTTCTGTAATGTGAAATAACACTCTACTTTTAAAAACTACATTGCTCAGGGTTTATCAGTAAAAGCTAGTTGAAGAATATTATGTACTCACTAGTAGAAGATGAAATCAGAAGTGTCTCTGCACAAAAGCAGCAAGTTATTTTACTTGCTAAGTTTCCTAAAGGCAAGAAAGGTGGATGCAAGTGCTTTGTGGCTTGGTGAGGAGGATGAAGTTTGTGGTGTCTTAGAGCTCTCTCTAGAGGCAGAACCAATAGGATGTATAAGACAAAAGAGGGTTTGTTTTTTAAGAGAGAGAAGTTTTTTTAATATTTATTTTTTAGTATTCAGTGGACACAACATCTTTATTTTATCTTTATGTGGTGCTGAGGATCGAACCCAGTGCCCCATGCATGCCAGGCTAGCGCGCTACCGCTTGAGCCACATCCCCAGCCCCAAAAGAGAGTTTTTATTATGGGATCTGACTCACATGATTATGAAGGCTAAGAAGTTCCATGATGGAAAACTAGGCCAATGGCAGAGCATGGTCCAAGTCTAAAGGCCTGAAGACCAGGGCAGCCTGAGGTGAAACTCAGTCCAAGGCCAAGGACCTGAAAAATTGCGGGCCTGCTGGTATAACTCTGGGAGTCTGGTGGCCCAAGAACTTGGGGTTCTGAATTCCAAGAGCAGGGAAAGATGGCTGCTTCAGCATCAGAAGAACATGAACTTGCCTTTCCTCTTTGTTTTTGTTCTTTTCAGGCTCTCCTGAGTCAGTTGGATGGTGTTCTCTCACACTAGATGAGGATAGATCTTCCTTAGTGCACTGATTCAACTACCAGCCTCTCAGCATTCCCAGGAATAATGCTTTTCTAAGTATCTGTGTATTGTTTGACCCAGTCAAGATGATACCCAGAAATAACCATCACAAGTCTACCTCTTTTTGCTTTTACTCTTTTTATCTCCTTAAAGATCTCTAAATAAAAACAAGATCATAAATCTATTGAACATTATAAAATTATTCTGTATACAGTCAAAAATGCACTAATTCATTCCCCAGAAATGGAGGTAAAGTCCTCTTCTCCCAATATCCTGGAACTTAAATACTAAGATGTAAAATTAACAATACTTAAATACTGCTGTATAGTCAAGACATCTTAATTTATATGATAAGGAATAAGAAAGGAACCAGGTGTCTGTTTAATATATGTATCTATACACAGAAACATATTTATAACAAAATAGTGAAATACTCATGCAATTATACTGTTTCTATAATTGATCATGAGGTCACAGATGATAATTTATAACTACTTTTTTTTACTGCCTAGTCTTGCCTTCAGCAAGCACTTCTAGGGGCTGTGAATCTTTACCGGTCATGGTGACCCAAACTTTCATTCCTGTAGGTCTGGGCCATATGTAGTCCTGCCTGGATTGGATGGTAGTTTTCCATTTACTTTAATCACAGGTCATGGTTATACTAAGAGAGTCCCAAATGGATCTCTTGTATTCCAGATATAGTCGTCATTACCTCCTTTGTGAGGGAGCAATCCAATTTCCCTTTGGTAGTAAGGCTCAATCATTCAGTCAACACTTATCTCTCATCTTGGCCTGTTGACTGGGCATGAATAAATCAAAGTGTCTGAGTTAACTCTTAACTTTCAGTTTAATGAAATCTTTGTTTCTTGGTGGAAGTGTTCCTTTCTCTGGAACTCAGAAAGACCTCTAGCCAGGAGAGTATTAAGTTGTGGCAATAAGAAGCAAAAATTTGGCTAGTGACCCCAGAGGTAGTGGGGATTGATGCTACTCCCACTTCTACCCCTTAATTTCTAGATCCATGAATCCTGCCAATGGGAGGGATAGTACCATATATTGGAAGCTGATCACAAAATCTAATTTACCTCTGAATGTTCTTTTATTAACAGACTCAGGAAAACCTTATCCTAGCTTTGCAAGGTATTATCATCTAGCCAGCACTATAATTACATCTTCTATGAAACCAGCTGCTTCCAGATGTTAGAGAATATGGTAGGTCAGTGAATTTAATTTCATGAGCATCAGTCCACTGCCACACTTTGCAAAGTAATCTCATTGGTCAGAAGCAGTGCTGTGTGGAATACCATGGTGGTGAATAAGTCATTCTTGGATGGAAGTTATGCAGAAGCATCACATGCAGGGATGTCAACTCTATATCCAGAGTAAGTGTCTGTTCTACTAAGAACAAAATACTGCCCCTTCCACAATAGAAATGGCACAATGTAACCAACCTGCCATCAGTTACCTGACTGATCATTCTGAGCAATAATGCCATGTTGGGGGCTCAGTGCTGATCTTTGTTACTGGTGTATTGGGCACTCAGCAGTGGTCATAGACAGGTAGACCTTGGTAAGTAGGAGTCCATGTTGCTTACCCAATGCATAACCTCCAACCTTGCCACCATGGTTGCTTTGTCCATGAGGCCATTAAGTGATGATAAGGGAAAGAGGTAGACTGGTCTTGATTATTAAAAGTTATCCTCCGCTGAGGTCACACTATGGTGAACATTTATATGAGACTCAAATGCCTTCATGTATTTTGCATGTTTAGAGAAATCTATACACATACTTCCTTTCCAAATATCTGTTACCAATGTTCTAGTCCTGTTTCTTTTGATTCCCTGACCATCCCAGTAACCATTGGTTACAGCCCATTAACTGGTATGTAATCACACATTTGGTTCTTTCTTCTTCTAAGTAAAGTACACAATCAGTTGAACTCTACAAAATTCTGCCCACTGGGAATATTTCCCTTTGCCACTGTCCTTTAGGCATGTCCTAGAAAACAGCTGGAGTATTTCAGCTGCCCCCTCTTAGGTGTTGCCTACATATTGTGTAGAACCATCTGAAAGTAGGAGTAGGATTTGGGGCATTTGGGCCACTGCTTCATGTAACATACTGTGCCTTCAGGACCTGCTTAGGTCCAACCACATATATATCCATCATCAAATGGAAGTGGTGATATATATTTATGACTTGGCAGGTTAAATAGCAAGCAGTTCATTACGGGAAGCTCAGGTTGCATAGTAACTTGCTAGCTCACGCTCAAGTGTTGAGCTTCTGCTAAGGTTTAGTAGTAGATCAAGAGTTGTCTTTCAAAAGGACAGGAGTTATCTGTGAATGATGGCAGGGTCTTGCTTCAAAATCCTAAAAGCCTATATTATGTATGATTCACCTAGATTTTTAGTCAGCTTTTAGTTTACTGTGACAAAAATATAAGAACAACTTAGAGGAGGAAAAGTTTTTTTGGGGGGATCACAGTTTCAGAGGTCTCAATCCATAGATGGCTGACTCCATTGCTCTGGGCCCGAGGTGAGGTATCACATCATGGGGAAAGGCCCAGCAGAGGAAAGATACTCAGCTCAGGGAAGGAGAAGGAGACAGAGGAAGGAAGGGGTCACAGGAAAGATGCACCCTTCCAGGACATACCCCCCAGTGACCTATTTCCTCCAGTCAAGCCCCACCTGCTTACAGTTACCACCCAGCCAGCCCATTCAGGCCAGGATATACTGATTAGGTTATAACTATCAAAATCTAATTTACCTCTGAATGTTCTTTTATTAACAGGAGATTTGGAGGGACACCTTCTATCCAACCCATAAAAACCATGGGGCCTACCAAATACCCTAACAGCATCTCTATTTTCCACAGAAACCTGGTACCATTGTGTCTGCTGAATCATAAGGCCCAAGGGGCAGAGCAGCCTGGATAGCACCCTGGACCTTTTGCAGAGCCGCCTTGTGTTCTGGGTCCCACTTGAAACTAGCAGGTTTCAGGTCACGTGTGATACTCCAGCCTATTTACCATCTAAATGAGAAATATGTTGCTTCCAAAATCCTTATAGCTCCACTAGGTATTATGCCTTTGTCTTGGTTGTAGAGGGGCCAGAAGAAATAACAGCCTTTACCTTAAAGAGACATCACAGCATGCCCCTTACCATGGGGGTTTCTAAAAATTTAAGTCAGGTAGAAGGGCCCTGAATTTTGGTTTGATTTATTCTCATCCCCAACACACTAATAAGTTTTGAGTTTTTGCTGCTTCTTGCACCCTAGGTCCAATCAGCATAATATCATGTAACAGACCAGTGTGATATATTGGAGAAGAAAAAAGCACCAAGATCCATGGGAACTAAATTTTGACAAAGGGATGCAGGGTGGATAACCCTAAGGTAGTACAGTGGAAGTATAACACTGCTTTTTTTTTCTGGTTGAAAGCTGCTTCTCATGGGTCTCTTTTATAAATAGATTTGGAGAAAAAGGCATTTGCTATATTAATGTTTCATACCAAGTGTCAGGAGATGTGTTAATTTGCTCAAGTAATAAAATAACATCTGGTACAGCAGCAATAGTTGGGATTACCACTTGGTTAAGCTTGTGATGATCCAATGTCATTCTCCAAGGTCCATCTATCTTCCACACAGGCCAATTAGAGTTGAATGGGAATCAGTGGGGATCTCCAGCCACTCCAGTGTATTTAGGTCCTTGATTGTGGCACTGATCTCTGCAGTCCCTCCAGGTGTCTGGAGCTGCCCTGGACAGGAGCTATGTACACATATGTAAGCCCTGAGTAAGAGCTACTGGATTGGTATTGTACCCATTGCAATGCACATGGACTTTACCTCAGGGCTTGGATAAGAAAAATGTGGGAGTGGGCATCACTGATGGGGTTGAATTACACCCACCTGTTTGTTGTAACCCTACCCTTTGTCCGTTTTGGATCGAATGTTCCATGGAACAACCTCCCCCAATAAAACCCAAGTTTGAGGCGTGCTCTCTCTCTTTTTGCCTGCCTTGCCTGTTTTGTGGGAGCTGGGTTAGAGGGGTCATCACAGAACCCAAAGGAAAAGGTATTTTCCTGTTTGTGTGTCATTAATTCATGCCAACCTAGTTCTCCTGGAGTGACCCTGACTGATTTAGTCGTGTGTCCAGGCACCTCCAGGAACGCAGTATTGCTTTTTGTTTACTATTTTCCTGAATAGAGGGATCTCTAATCGCTTCCATGTGGCCTTTCCTACCATAATAGCCCCATTCCACCAGTTGGGAAACCAATGTATGAATTCTGACAGCTGCTAAGTATGTCCAGTTATGCATTTTGGATCTAAGGAAATAACCATAGGATGGGTTCAGGGATCCACTGGATCTGTTGTGAGTCAGACCAAAGCTAAAACTCCACTGATCACCTGACCCCATAACTCCATAAACTTACTCTGATTGATGTTTTGAGTTTCTTATAATTAGTGTCAGTTAAGAGCCAGAATCTTGTAGTCCCTGAAATGTTTGATTATGTCCTTTTCCATACTGTAAAGTTACTATGTTAAAAGGTCATATTTCCTTTTTGGGGTAGAATGAGAGAAAGAGTAACAATAGGCATTTTTAGTAGTGTATAGGGGTCTTTCTTCCAAGAAACCCAACCTCCTTTAATTCAAACGTTTCTGGGTCTATAAACTGGCGTCATATCTCAAAATTGACTGAGACACCATAATTCTATTTTTAAAATTCCAATTATAGTTTTTATGTGTTTGACCTGGAAGTTTTCTGCTTATAATAGAACAAATAAGAAGATGGTAGATTTCTTATCTATTTCACTTCTAGGAAGACCATTATTAGTGCCAAAGGTCTTTATGAGTCAGGCAATTCTGATTGCTGCTTTGAATCTACTGTTCAATAAGGTAACTATGCCCCACCTGCCTTTGGTGACTGAGTCCTGCCTCTTGGTCCCTGTAGCCCTGGGATCCATTATGTTGTTTTCTGGTTGAGTGGCTGTAGTTGCCACTTATAAGGTCTGACCTAAAGATATTTTCCAGAATGCTGGGGCTCCCCCTCAGAAGCTATTTTGAGTCCCTTCCTCTAGGTTAAACTGAGAGAGATTGGGCATCTCCAATATGCTCACAATGGGCCATCTTTTGATCCATGTTTTAGCTGACTAAACAGTTAGGAGCCCTTTATTAACTCCTTAAGGGCTACACTACATGTACAATCTCTTCTTAGTGCATATTAATAAATTTGTCTTGATCCAACTTCTTACATTATCCCATACCATTAGTATCCATTCCCACACAAGTTCCTTAGATTTCTACTTGCATAACTTAGAAGATTCAAGTAGTTCTTTTGAGTGTACCATACTTCTTTTGGGTCACACTTTGTAGCTCATCTTTAGGGGCTTGCTGGGATGTAAGTGTAATTATAGGTTTAGAAATGAATTGTGTGCCCTGAGGAGAATCATCATTGTCTTGCTTAGCAAATGCCTCAGGGAAGGCCATTTATTATGGTTTAGACATAAGTGCCGCCCCCCCAAAGCTCATGTATTAGAAACATGATCTCCAATGTAGCAGTGTTCAGAGATGAAGTGATTAGATTATGAGAGGCATACCTAATCAGTGGATGGATGCATTTTATGGATTAACGATTTGAAAAGATTACTGAGTGGTAACTGCAGGCAGGTGGGATAACTGGAGAAAGTAGGTCACTGGGAGAAAGGCCTTGGGGATTATTTCACGTCCCCTTGTCCCTCCTTCACTCTTTCCCAGCTGTCATGAGTTGAGCAGCTTTCCTCTGTCATTCCCTTTTACCATGATGTTCTGCCTCATCTTGGGCCTACAGTAATGGAGCCAGCAGAATGTGGACCTCTGAAACTGTGAGTCCTCAGCAAACTTTTCTGCTGCTAAGTTGTGCGTGCAGGGTATATTTGTTACAGCAATGAAAGACAGCTAACATACCATTACTGTTTGTTCAGGTAATGCAGAATTAACCCCCTGAGGCAGATAGGAGAAAGTTGCTAGCACTGGGGTGAGAGGGGCCACTTCTGCTGGCAACTCATCAGAATTTAGGAGTTCAACATTGCCTACTTCATCAGGGCCTCTTCACACTTACTTCCCCATCACAAACTACAGATTTCTACTGTTTCTCAAGCAACACTCTCATTTGTCTATTTATTTTTAGTTACCCCATAAATATCTACTATTATTTGTGATGTGATGTTTATACACATGCGATGGAATGACTAAAGCTGATTAACATCCCCTCAATTTTTTTTTTGTGGTGACATATTTGAAATTTACCCTTAGTAATTTTGAAATATACATTATTTGTGATGGTTAATCTGAGTCGTTACCTGGATTGGCTTAAGAGATGCTAAATATTTTAAGAGGCTTCTGAGTGTGTCAATGAGGGTGTTTCTAGAAATAATTGGCACATGGGACAACAAACTGAGGAGGAGCCCCACCTTAAATGTGGGCAGCACAGTCCAATGGGACAGAAGTCTGGATAGGAAAACAGTGGTAGAAAATTAGGAAGCAGAAGCAGAAGCCATTGCAAGCTCCATTCGTCTTGAGTGGCTCTTATGATTGGTGCTATGATTGCCTGAGGACATCAGACTCCAGCTCCTTCATTCTTTTTTTTTTTCTTTTAAAGAAAGAGAGAGAGAGGGAGAGAGAGAATTTTAATATTTATTTTTTAGTATTTGGCGGACACAACATCTTTGTCTGTATGTGGTGCTGAGGATCGAACCTGGGCCGCACGCATGCCAGGCGAGCGCGCTACCACTTGAGCCACATCCCCAGCCCTCCTTCATTCTTCATAAAAAGACTCTGACCAGAAACTCTCCAGGAGGTTTCCAGGCCTTTGGGATAGACTGGGGTTACGTCATTTGGTCCCTCTTGTTCTGAGATTCCAGCTTCTTGGACTGAGCAGCAACTGGTTCTTTGAGCTCTCTAGTCTACTGTAGATGACCATTGTGAGACTGTCCGGTTCCCTGTTATATAGGCCAATTTAATTAATCTCCATTTTATAATTATTCATCTACCCATCCATCCATCCATCCACCTACCTACCTATCTCCTGTTGGTTTTGTTTCTATAGAGAACACTCAAACATTATTGTTAACTCTAAGTCAACATATTCTGCAATAGCATAGTGTTCTCCAGGATCATCCTTGTCACAAATGACAGAGTATACCGAGGGCTTATTAGTATTCTGTTGTGTGTGTGTATGCCACATTTTCTTTATTCATTTATTTTTTGATGGACACTTATGTGGATTCTATATCTTGGCTACTGTGACTAATGCTGGAATGAGCATAGAAGTGCAGATGTCTCTTCAACATATCGATTTTTATTTCCTTTGGGTATACTTAGTAGTGAGATTGCTGGATCATATGGTAGTTCTATTTTTGTTTTTTTAAGGAATCACAATATCGTCTTCCCTAATAGTTGCACTAATTTACATTTCCCAACAGTGAGTGTGGTCAGTGTTCCCTTTTCTCCACAGCCTCCCCAATGTTTTCACCTTTTTGATAATAGCCATTCTAGGGAAGTGTGTGGTTTGGATTTGTATTTCCTTAGGATTAGTGATGCTTAGCATTTTCTCATGAACCTCCTGTTAGCTTTTCATTGCAGACAAAATATCTGATAGAAGCAACTTAAAGAAAGATTTATTTTGGCTCAGTGTTTCAGAGGTTTCAGTCCATGGTCTGCTTGCTGCATTGCTTTGGGCCTGAGGTGAGGCAGAACATCATGAGAGAAGAGCATGAGGGAGGAAAGCTGCTCTTGGGGCAGCTGGGAAGCAGAGAGAGAGGAATGGATTAGGAATAAGATATTTCTCAAGCCTTCCCACTCCCTTCAAACTGTAGGCCCCACCTCCTACGGTTTCCATCACCTCCCACTAATTCATCTGAGTCCATCAATGGATAAATCCACAGGGTGAGTCAAGGGGACATTCTCTGTTTCCTAGCCTTCATGATCTAATCACTTCTGAAGTCATACCTCTGAACATTGTTGCTTTGGAGACCAAGTCTTCAACACATGGACCTCTGGGGGACATTTCAAATCCGAATAATCATAAAGCTGTTGTTCATTTCTATCTTTTTGAGAAATGTTTATTTACTTTGTTCAGTAAATTGGGTTGTTTTCTTGGTATTGAGTTGATTTTCTCACATATTGTGGATTGTCCCTTCATTTTGTTGTTTTCATTGCTGTTCAGCTTTTTAAAAAATTGCTTTTATTTTATAAATACATGACAGCAGAATGCATCACAATTCTTATTACACATATAGAACAAACTTTCAGATTTCTGGTTGTATACAAAGTATATTCACACCAATTTGTGTCTTTGGATAATGATGTCTATCACAATCCAACGTCATTGCTACCCCCCTGCCCCCTTCCTTTCCCTCCTACCCTTTGGCCCTATCTAGAGTTTGTCTACTCGTCCCATGCTCCCCCTCCTCCCTATCCCATTATGAATCAACCTCCTTTTATCAGAGAAAACATTTGGCATTTTTTTTTTTTTGGAGGGGGATTGGCTAACATCACTTAGCATTATCTTCTCCAACTGCATCCATTTACCTGCAAATGCCATGATTTTATTCTCTTTTATTGCTGAGTATATATGCCACATTTTTTAATCCATTCATCTACTGAAGGGCATCTAGGTTGGCTCCACAATTTAGCTATTGTGAATTGTGTGCTGTGCAGCTTTTTAGTTTGATGTAATCCCATCTGTCTATTTTTGCTTCTGTTTTCTATGCTTTTGGGGTCATACCCAAGAAGTCTTTGCCTAGATCAATGGTTATGGAGTTTTCAGTTTTCTTGAGTGGTTTTAGTTTCAGTTCGTATATTTATCCTTAATGAGTTGATTTTTGTATATGATATAAGGTCCTGAATTCATTTTCCTGCATGTGGGTATCTAGTTTTCCAAACACCATTTACTGAAAAGACCATCATATTTCTTTTGTGTATTCTTGGCAACTTTATTGAAAATCATGTTTGAAAAAGCTAGGTTTACTTCTGAACATTATCCTGTTTCATTGGTCAATGTGCTTGCCTTTAAGCCAATACTATTGTTTTGATTACGATAACTTTGTAGTATATTTTCATATCAAGTGTTGTGATTCCTTTAACTTTGCTCTTTTAGCTCAAGATTCCTTTGGCTATTTGGAATCTTGTTCCATTTGAATTTTAGGATTATTTTTTCTATTACAGTAAATCTGCTTTGGGTAGTTTGGTCATTTAATAATATTCTTTCAACTCACGAACACAGCTTTTCCTGCTGTGTTTTCTTCAATTTCTTTCACCAATGTTTCAGTTTTTAGTATATAGACTGTTTACTTCTTTGGTTAGATGTATTTATATCTTATTTATTTAAATTCCTTGATGTTATGGTTTAGATATGAAGTGTCCCCCCAAAGCTCCTGTATTAATGGAGGAATATTTGAAGGTGAAATGATTGGATTGTAGAACTGTCACCTAATCAGTTCATCCTAGTTTGCATGGACTAGGTGGTAACTATAGGCAGGTGGGTGTGGTGAGAGGAGGTGGTTAACAGTGGACATGCCTTGAAAGGGTTCATTTTCCCTGTAACCTCTCTTTCTCTCTGCTTCCTAGCCATCATAAGGTGAGCAGCATTCCTCCACCATGCCCTTCCACCATGTTGTTCTGTCTTTCCTTGGGCCCAGAGAAAAGAGTTAACCTACCATGGATGAAACCTTTGAAACCATGAGCCAAAATAAACTTTCCCTCCTCTAAGTTGTTATTGTCAGGCATTTTGGTCACAGTGACAAAAAAACTAACACACTTTGTTAAATTTACATCTTATTTAAATTGCTCTTGGTCAGTGTTCTCACTTTAATAGACACCCTTTGAGGCTGAGAACTCTGATTCTTATTGCAAAATTCAGCCAATTCCATGACAAGGACTGTGCTTGATTTTCAGTCCTAACTTTAGGGAACTGATTCTCCCTCTGGGCACACCTAGAAGCTCTTAGATTATTTATGTAGCATCTGAGCTCCTATAGGAATTTGAATTTCTGAGTGCATCCTTTCATCATTTTGCCAGAACTGTAACTGTATATGTATTTCTCATATACTGAGTCACTATGTCACTTGCCTCTTGTACATGCATGATCAGGAGTACCCAATATAGATATTTGTGTATCTCCATAGAGTTCATGCCGTGGCTATCAGGGCTGTGTGTTATGTTGGAAGTAGTCTTTAGTGTTTTTTTATAGTCTAATCACTACAAATTCCAGAAACTGCAAAACCAATTAAAGAAACTCATACTGAAATTTCGGCTCCACAAAACCATTCCTCGTATCAAAATTGTTAGGGTTCTCCAGAAAATAGGAGATCAAATAAATTATATGTCGATGGTTGATACCAGAGAGGATTTATTACAGCAATTGGCTTATGCTATCATAGAGAACAAGTCCTATGATACACCATCTGCAAACTGGAAAACTAAATAGGCTAGTGACATATTTCAGTCCAATTTCAAAGACCTGAGAACCAGGGCGCTCCTGGTGTCAGTCCTGGAGTTTGAAGGCCCAGGAAGGGGTTTTGATATCCAAGATGGCTGCCCTTGTTCCCCAAGAAAGTGAATTTGCCTTTTGCTCCATCTGGGTTCTCCTCAACTGTTTGGATGGTGCCCTTCCACACTGGGGGAGGGTTGATCTTCCTCCTTAGTCCACTGATTCAAATACTAAACTCTTCTGGGAAAAAAACCTCACATTCATACCTAAAAATAACCTATCTAATTATGGCTTAACCCAATCCAGTCAACACCTAAAATTAACAATCACAGTAGGAGAGGATCAATTATCTCTGGAGCTTTAATCTTCATGAAAGCATTCCTGTTTGAAATCGCCTAAATGTGTCTATCTTCTGTGCTGTCATCCATGCATCCTGAGAACAATGACTAAGACATAGGGTATGGTTCCTGATGTTTTTAGTTGTAACAAATACCTCTGATGATGCTTACAGATCTTTAATCTGAAAATATACCTATCTGTGCAAAGCTTATTCCAAAATAGAACATAGGTTATACTTTTTCTGTAAGGAATTATTTGATATTCTACAATTCCTTGTGTTTCAGAACCAGCTTTTTGTGCTTGGAATAAATGACCCACATACAAGTGCAGTCAAAAGTGCAAAGGGTGGGATGGGAGTGGCTATATGTAGGTAGAACAGGCATGCTGATAAAAGACAACACACAAAAAAGCACACACAAGTGATAATAAAAATAGATTATTTATAACTTAAAATTTTTTCTTTCACATAAAAACAATAAACTAATAATTTTACTATCTTTTTAGGAAAGATACATTAAAAATGTTGAATGTTAAGACAATAATTACATCCTTTATATTTAATAACTTTCATACCTTACACTGGTTGCCCACAATTTCACCAAGATCTAGGTTACCAGTCCTTCATAAAGTATTTACTCTGTAATTATTATTTTATAATTGCACTTATGTAATCATTAAATACTTGGCTGTGGCTTTTCCAAATTGAAATGTGCTATAAATATATATTCTGAAGACTTTCTATGAAAACAATTCCCCAATTCAATTTTTATTTCTTACCTTTTTAAGTGTTGCTACTACAAAATTACAAATTACACGTATAGCTCATACATTTCATTAGTGCTGGTCTAGAACTTTTAGAATAAACTGGCTAAAGCTTTGACTTATCACTCTCTCACATATTCCCTATCTGTTTTAAAAATGGGAACTGTAACATAACAGTGCAGCTACTTTTATGCATATCTGTATTTTTTCTAATGGACAGATTTTTCAACAGAAAAGATAAAAATTATATTGTTCATAATTTTAGAATTACAAAAAATTAGGACTAGACACAGACTAAAACAATGGAAAATCAGACTCCACTACTACTTGTTAAATGTATTTTCCACTTTCTATGAGGTTAAAGAAAAAAAGCCACCTAGAGGAAGTAGCAGAAAACTAGGGCATAAGAATTCACTATCTCAATTAGAATTCTCATCTCAATTACTAGGGAAATTCTAATTTGGCTAGGATTGATGAGATGTCCATGCCACTGGGCTTACAAGCTTTTATACTCATTTTCATGAGAAAGAGGAAGTGTTTTTCTGTCACAAAGAAAATTAAGAATACATACTTGGTCAATAATAATGTGGCAGAGAATGTGCAATTTTTTTTTCTTTCCATTTCTAGAATGTGAGACCTTTTATAGTAAATCTTAACTAGTTATAAGCATCTGACATTAAGGAACCTGTCCATAGTCATTTAAAATGTGATTAGTTAATGCTTTTTGTTAAAACATACCATGATGCTTTTATTTACTTATTTTCCCTGTTGGTGCAGATTATTTTAAAATATTGCTTTGGTGTTGATTGCTTCTGGCAACAGACTGGAACACTTAATTGTCAAAAGCTGTCTTTCCAACATTTTCATCCATCTTTAGACCTTTCAATGAGGTCATATGAATCTGAGTTTCTAGCAAAACTTTGGTGCATTTACTTGATTTGCAAAAGCAACTGGCACAACCACCCCCTGCCGGTGCAGCTCCCGAAGGACATCCAGTATTGAGTCTAATTCTGTGCGAAATTTGTCCAGCTCGTAATTCTTCAACTGTGCGAGTTTTTTCCATTTCTCAATTTCTTTGTTTTGCTCTGTTTCTACAACTTGGTGTGTTTGCTGTATTATCTGCAAATACAAAAGCCTCCCATTATTTTTAGTTTACAGTGGGAGTGAAGAACATTTCAGTCATAAAGAGCTAAAATTGGACAAAGATGGCGTTTCTCTGGGATACTCAGTCCAACCATAAAATTCTGCATGTATACAGTGTTTTCTGTCTCTTAAGGGGTATATAAATTTTCATTGTTATAGACTGAATGTCTGAGTTCTCCCCAAATTTTAATGTTTTAAAAAAGTCCTAACCCTTGGTGTGGTTATATTTGGAGCAAAGAAATAAGACTAAATGAGGTGACAAGGGTGGAGCCCTGATCTGATAGGACTGGTGTCCTTCTAAGAGCCATCAGAGAGCTCTCTCTCAACTGTTCTCCCTTTCCTTGGTGTGCATGCACCAAGGAAAAAGAAGAGAACACAGAAAAGACTGCCATCTGCAAGCTGGGAACATATCCCTTACCGGAAACCAAACTGACCAGCATCTTGATCTTGGACTTTTGGCCTCCAGAACTAATGGTCGTTTTGGCCATCCTAGTACATACTATTTTGTTATGGCAGCCTGAGCAGACTACACACTGTTCAAACAAAGATAAATATCAGCACCAAGGCAAGTACCTTAAAACATACCGTATCCTTATATATGCTATTTTAAATTTCTATCAATTTATCTGTTTGTAATTAGATGTAGTAAATATATTACTAGGTATATTTTAATGATCACAATTTATTGGAAATTTGTTACAAATAGTTGTTGAAATCACTTGAATATGGAATATTGTTCCCATCCATATTCCTGTTCCCCGGGTAAGATGTAAAATTTCTTAGGCACTAATCAATAATTAAGAGCACAAGTTTTTTCTTTCTCCAAATATAAGGCAGATCAATCTTCAAAGTATTTGAGATAAAGGCTTATTTTCTCTTAAAGAGCTATAATTTATTTTTTAACAAGATCAAAATAAAACAAAACACTCTAAGAAATAACTTTTAGTAAGGATATCTTAAAACTATAGAAAGTGAAGCACTTAAAAAATATGTAAATATGATCTATTACTTTACCTGTTGAAGTTCCTGTTCTCTTTGCTTATGTCTCATTTCCATCTGCTTAATTTTCTTTTCTAAGCTCATGAAATGTTTCATCTCTGGTGTATGGTTTTCTTTGGCTTCTCTCAATTCTTCTAAGAGTTTTGCAATCTAAAATTAAAATTAAAGTATGAAGTAATTGAGAAACTATGATCATAAGAAAATAATTCCTTTTTAAATAGGTAATCTTAAAAATCAAGAACAATTGTATAAAATTTATCTAGATAAGAGGCATCTTGGATTCTTTGATTAATAACTTCCATTCCTTTTGTTCAGGAAGTAAAAAACATCTTGTTCTCACATTTCAAGAAGTTCTAGATGATTAGAGCACCTTCTCCCTCCCACATATTAATCAAGTTTAGGGGCTCAAAATGAAGTTGGGCATTTTCTTTAGTGCATTCATCCTGCTACAAAATATTAACAAGGTGATTACTTTTAGGATAAAAAGGGGGAAAAAAAACCATGTAAAGCACCCAACCCACTATAGTGTCCAATGCACAGAATTCAACTCCATGTAATTTTATTTGTAATTCTCCTACTATTGTTTAAAAATAATTTTTTTGTAGATTATTTCACAAATAAAGATATGTATATAAAGGAAAGATAATGGAAATCTGGAGTTCTTTCTGTGTTGATTGCCGTCTTAGGACCTGGGTATGTAGCAATTGATCAAAGACAGTCCCTGACCTTGTGGAGTTACAATCTAGTGCAGAACCTGTGTTTTTATACCACAGCCCACATAAAAAATGGTGATGTTTAATACCATTTAGGAGTAAAAGGGAGGGGATTTTAGGGGCTTATATATTAGGCTTAGTGAAACAATTAACTGCATTTTATTTATGCCATATAATCTTGAAAAGAAATTCTGTAAGGAATCAGATTCAGCTAATTATTACTGCCTTTTGATGTTAACAAAAACAAAAAAAGGAAAATGGGTAAAATTAACAAATTCAGTCATATAATATGGAAACACTATCATTACAATGATAGTGATACTAAAAAAACCCACAAACCTTTACTTGGGGGAAAAAGTGAAAGTAAAAGCAAATTAAATTAGAAGCAAACTGAATATTTTAAATGTCAGCCCTGATGATATCACTAAGAAACATGCAGTCTTTGAGATGATTTGCAGAAAGTGCAGAGGACTTACAGAACATGCTACAGTGATAGGTTCTGGGCATAAAATTCTTTTGTTAAAAACAAAAACCAAACCCAACTACGATTACTGAACTAAGAAAGTTGACATAGGCCTAGTCATACACAGAATGATCAAATGTTATTTCAATGTCTACAAACTTTTTTTTTTGGGGGGGAGGGGGATGTTGAAGATTGAATTCAGGGCCTAGGCAAGTGCTCCACCACTAAGCTGTATCCCCAGTTCTCTAAACATTTTAGTGGATGGAAAAAAAATTTTGAGTTTTCTGTCATATAACATTCTCAGACATTTATATTTATAATATATATATTTTTACACCTGTACCCCTTTCATGGCCTTAACAGTAAAGTGAATGTGAATTCTAATATGGTGTGTATGGTGGAGAGATGGCCAAAGAGCAGTGAGATGGTCAGTGAGGAATACCTAACTCAAAGCAGCAGCAGGCTGGGGGATTCCTATTATTGCTGTAACTGGATTGAATCGTAACTGACAAATCTTAATAGGTAAGTACTAGTGAGTCAGTGCTAGTCACTATGTTAACAACATACAGTTGTGTCATTTAATCTTATTTATTGCCCGATTCCCCAAATAAAATGTAAGCTCCTCAAGAACAGGAATTTTTGTCTACTTTGTTCTCCCGAGTATTTGTAGCACCTATAGTTGTGCTAATGCTAACGTTTCTTTCTATATGTTGGTTAGTAACTGGGCAAGTTATTTCATGTTCTTAGCATCACTCTCCATCTAAAAAATGAGAATAGTACCTAGCCTTTTGGGTTGTGGTAAGAATCAAAGTAATGCATATAAAGTACTTGGCGCAAACTAAACCTAAATATTTATTACTATTATTATAACTCTTCTATTTTTAAAAATATTAAGTGCTAACAAAGATGTATTCTGATTGCCATGGAAAGATAACTGGATTAGCTATTACGTTAAAAAAGGCTTTAAAATCATATACATGCACATATATAATCATATTTGTTTTTACATGTATGTACACGTAAGCATTTAACCTTCACACTATTTGTACCTTTTTATATATGTATGAATAGAAAAAATTCAAAACTATATAGCAACATCTATTTCTGGATAGTGGGATTATGTGTAATTTATATCTAATTTATAATACTAATTAATATTAGTATAGGAAAGATTATACTGAATAATGAATATTTTACAGGAATAGAAAATAGCATCAGTAAAAAGTATGAAATCATGTGTTCCTTAGTGAACAACAGTCGCAAGTTACCTTCTTAGTAGTTTATTATTTTACTAAGGGGAAAGAGTGAGTCACTTAAATGATGTCACTAAAGGTGGGTGAAACAGACGTCATTGACTGTTTGCAGAAGGTGGCTCAGGTGGGGGAGTTAAATGATCTGAGTGTAGCCCAGAGATGATTCCCAGATAACCCTTTTATTCTGTACCACAAAATTATTGCTATTTTTACCATTTTTAAAAGAGGCTGGTTTCTTTGTGTCTCTATATAATTTTCAATCATCAAAGATTTCCTGCATTATAACTATTGGCATGATGAGTTTTCCTGGTTATTTTGCAGAAGGAACTGCTAGTGACCATGAGCAATTAGTCCAGATGGTCGAATCTAATCCCGAAGGTAATGCAGGAGATACTGGACACGGCCTCTTTAACTGACATTCCCTTCCGTTGCTTTGCTGGCAAGTCCCTGATACTGTTTAGGTGTTCATGTGACTCTAGGGTAAGTTCTGTTTAGTTTAAGCCCATTAAAGCTGTCCAGTCTCCCTTGGAAATGATGGGTTTAGGAGTTAGAATGTGACTCAGTTCTAATTCAGAGGAAGTTAACTGGGAAAACATTAATCTGCTGGGTTATTTTTCTTTCTCTTGGACAGAATGCAAGCTCCTTGAGGAGCATGCTCTTTCCTTTATCCAGTGTACTAGGTGTGTCTAGAGTTATGTGAACCTGCTAGTGAGGCTGAAGAGTGATAAATACTACAGTCTGGATCTTAAGTCCTCCTCAGAGGCCCATGTATGTGTTAAAGGCTTGGTATCAAGTTTGTGGTTCTGCTGGGAGGTAGCAGAAACTTAAAAAAAAATTTAATATTTCCACATCTTTATGGGGCACACTATGATAATCTGATACAGGTATACAATGTGTAATAAATAGGTATTAAGTACTTGTATCTCTTCAAATGTGTCTTGGGAGTTTTGTACTCTTTAGTCATTTTGAAATATGTTATTTTAGCTAACAGTTACTCTACTCTTCTACCGAAATCCAGAACACATTTCTCTGCATTTTGGTGCCCATTACTGAATTTCATTCTGTCCTCCTTTTCCTTCTCCGTCTCTACTGACCAATATTCTATTCTGATCTTCTGTAAGAATGACTTTTTAGTTTCCACAAATAAGAATATGAGGTACCAGTCTTCCTGTGTCTGGCTTATTTCACTTAAAATAATGATCTCTAGTTCCATCTATGTTGCTGTAAATGACGGGATTTCATTCTTTTTTAAAGCTGAAAAACATTCCATTATGTAACTTAGGTGGTGTGGCAAAGAACATGGGGGTACAAGTTTCTTTTTGCTGTAATGATTTCATCTCCTTTTGATGATAACCATTCTAAATGGCGTGAGGTGATATCTCAGTGGTTTTGATTTGCATTTCCCAGATGATTAATGGAGACTGAGCACTTTTTTTCCATATACTGTTGGCCATTTATGTGTTTTCTTTTATTGAGGACCGTCTGTTTAGATCTTTCACTATTTTTTTTTTTATTTATTGTGCTGGGGATTAAACCCAGGACCTTGTATATACTAGGGAAATGCTCTACCACTGGCTCTATCGCTAGCCCCTGCCCATTTTTAAATTAGAGTCTTTTACTTTTTGGTGTTCAGTTTGAGTTCCATAAATATTCTGGATATTAATCCTTCTTAGATGAATAATGTTCAAATACTTTTTTACCATTCATGGGTTATCTTTTAACTCTGTTGATTATTTCCTCTGCAATAAGCTTTCCTGTGTAGAAGCTGCTTAGTTTGAAATAATTCCATTTGTCTCTTTTTACTTTTGGTGCACTTGGGGTCCTATCAAAAAAACAAAAACAAAAAACATTGCCTACACCACTACCTTGAAGTTTCCCCCATGTTTTTTGTGTAATTTAACAGCTTCATGTTTTACATCTAGGTTTTTTTTTTTAATCCCATATAAAGTTGATTTTTGTGTACTATGAGTAAGGATCTACTTTTATTCCTCTGCATATATATACATCCAGTTTTGCCAACTGAAGACACTGTTCTTTCTCCACTACAAGTTCTTGGTGGCTTTGTCAATCAGTTGGCTGTATGAATGTGGTTTAGTTTGAGTTCTCTATACCCTTCCATTGGTCAATCTATGTGTTTTTAGAGCTCTGTAGTATGTTTTGAAGTCGGGTATTATGATATCTCTAGCTTTGGCTTTTTTCTTAAGCTCAGGAACACTTTGGTTATTTTGGGTCTTTTGTGGTTTCACAAATTTTAGAATTTTTTAATTTTTTTTGTTTCTGTGAAGAAAATCATTGGTGCTTTGGGAATTGCACTGAATCTATAGACCACAGTGAACATTTAACACAATATTAATTCTTCTGATACATGCACACAAGATACTTTCCAATTTTTTGTGTTTTCCATAATTTGTTCCATCAGTGTTTTATAATTTTGATTGTAAAGATCTTTCACTTCCGTGGTTAAATTTATTGTTAATTTTTTTGTATTCATTGTACATGGATTTTTTTTTATTAGTTACTCAAAACATTACAATGATCTTGACATATCATACATTTGATTCAAATGGAGTATGAATTCTTATTTTTCCACGTGCACAGATTGCAGGATCACATTGGTTATACAGTCACGTTTATACATACTGCCATACTAGTGTCTATTATATTCCCCTCCCCTCCCCTCCCTCTACCCCATCTACTGTAACACATTTCTCTTTTTTTCTTCCCCTTCCCACCATCTTATATGTAATTTTGTATAACAATGAGGGTCTCCTTCCATATTCCATGCAATTCCTTCTCTTCCCCATTCCCTCTCACCTCTTGTCCCTGTTTAATGTTAATCTTTTTCTCATGGTCTTCCTCCCTGCTCTGTTTTTAGTTGTTCTCCTTATATCAAAGAAGACATTTGGCATTTGTTTTTTAAGGATTGTCTAGCTTCACTTAGCATAATCTGCTCTAATGCCATCCATTTCCCTGCAAATGCCATGATT
Source organism: Callospermophilus lateralis (assembly GCF_048772815.1). Lineage (NCBI taxonomy): Eukaryota > Metazoa > Chordata > Mammalia > Rodentia > Sciuridae > Callospermophilus > Callospermophilus lateralis. Next base: position 77,758,762 of record NC_135310.1, on the reverse strand, counting down.
TTGTCATTTTTTAGTGCTGAGTAATATTCCATTGTGTATAAATGCCACATTTTTTTTAATCCATTCATCTATTGAAGGGCATCTAGGTTGGTTCCACAGTCTAGCTATTGTGAATTGTGCTGCTATGAACATTGATGTAGCTGTATCCCTGTAGTATGCTCTTTTTAGGTCTTTTGGGTATAGTCCGAGAAGGGGAATAGCTGGGTCAAATGGTGGTTCCATTCCCAACTTTCCAAGGAATCTCCATACTGCTTTCCAAATTGGCTGCACCAATTTGCAGTCCCACCAGCAATGTACAAGTGTACCCTTTTCGCCACATCCTCGCCAACACTTGTTATTGTTTGACTTCATAATGGCTGCCATTCTTACTGGAGTGAGATGGTATCTTAGGGTGGTTTTGATTTGCATTTCTCTGATTGCTAGAGATGGTGAATATTTTTTCATGTACTTGTTGATTGATTGTATGTCCTCCTCTGAGAAGTGTCTGTTCAGATCCTTGGCCCATTTGTTGATTGGGTTATTTGTTTTCTTGTTGTTTAATTTTTTGAGTTCTTTCTATACCCTGGAGATTAGGGCTCTATCTGAATTGTGAGGGGTAAAAATTTGTTCCCAGGATGTAGGCTCCCTATTTTCCTCTCTCATTGTTTCTCTTGCTGAGAAAAAACTTTTTAGTTTTGAGTATGTCCCATTTGCCAATTCTTGATTATAACTCTTGTACTATAGGTGTCCTATTAAGGAATTTGGAGCCTGACCCCACGAGATGGAGATTAGGGCCAACTTTTTCTTCTATTAGATGCAGAGTTTCTGGTTTGATTCCTAGCTCCTTGATCGATTTTGAGTTAACTTTTGTGCATGGTGAGAGAAAGGGATTCAGTTTCATTTTGTTGCATATGGATTTCTAGTTCTCCCAGCACCATTTGTTGAAGATGCTATCCTTTCTCCATTGCATGCTTTTAGCACCTTTGTCAAATATAAAGTAGATATAATTTTGTGGATTGGTCTCTGTGTCCTCTATTCTGTACCTTTGGTCCATCCACCTGTTTTGGTACCAGTACCATGCTGTTTTTGTTACTATTACTCTGTAGTATAGTTTAAAATCTGATATTGCTATACCGCCTGTTTCACTCTTCCTGCTTAGAATTGCTTTTGCTATTCTGGGTCTTTTATTTTTCCAGATGAATTTCATGATTGCTTTTTTTGTGAGGAATGCCATTGGGATTTTGATTGGCATTACAATAAACCTATAGAGTACTTTTGGTAATATTGCCATTTTAATGATGTTAGTTCTGCCTATCCATGAACAAGGTATATCTTTCCATCTTCTAAGGTTTTCTTCTATTTCTCTCTATAGGGTTCTGTAGTTTTCTTTGTATAGGTCTTTCACCTCTTTTGTTAGGTTGATTCCCAAGTATTTTATTTTTTTTTTTTGAGGATATTGTGAACGGGGGGTGGTTGTCCTCATTTCCATTTCAGAGGATTTGTCACTGATATACAGGAATGCCTTTGATTTATGCATGTTGATTTTATATCCTGCCACTTTGCTCTATTCATTTACTAGCTCTAGAAGTTTCTTGGTAGAACCTTTTGGGTCTGCTAGGTATAGGATCATGTCATCCTTTTTTTTTTTTTAAAACAAATTTTTCTTATTTTAGTTATACACATGACAGTAGAATGCATTTATGCTCTTGGATATATCATATATAAATGGGGTATAAATTTTAACATTTTTGTGATTGTATGTTGTAGAATCACATTGGTCATGCAGTCATTAATGTACATAAGGTAATAATTTCTGTTTCATTCTATTATTCTTACTTTTTTCCATATACTCTCTCCCTAATCTAAAGTAACTCTATTCTTCTCTAGCCACCTCACCCTCATATTGTGAATTATCATCTGCATATAAAAGAAAACATTGGGCCTTTGTTTTTTTGGGGGGATTGGCTTATTTTGCTTAGCATGATATTGTCCAACTCCATCCATTTACCAGCAAATACCATAATTTCTAATTTTTCTTCTTTAAAGCTGAGTAATATTCCATCATATAAAATAATGTAATCACATTTTCTTAATCCACTCATCTACTGACGGGCACCTAGGTTGGTTCCATCATTTAGCTATTGTGAATTGAGCTGCTATAAACGTTGACATGGCCGTGTTACAGTAGTATGCTGATTTTAAGTTCTTTGTGTATAAACCAAGGAGTGGGATAGCTGGGTCAAATGGTGGTTTTTATTCCTTTTGCCTAACTGCTTTTGCTAAGTCTTCCAGTACTAACTTAAATCACAGTGGTGAAAGTAGACAACCTGTTTTTTTCTAAATCTTAGAGGAAACACTTTCAGCTTTTTCCCATTCAGGATAATATTGGCTGTGGATTTTTCACACACACAGACTTTGGTATTTTGAGGTATCTCCCTTCTATACTGGTATATGTTGATTTTTTAATCAAGAATGGATTGTTGGATTTTACTGAGTGCCTTTTCTGCCTTTATCGAGATGACTTTTTTTCCTTTAGTCTGCTGAAGTGGTATGTCGTGTTTACTGATCTGCATATGCTGAACCACTAGATCATGGTATATCTTTTTGATTTAACAGCACTACTGAATTCAGTTTCCTAGCATTTTGTTGAGAATTTTTGCACCAATGTTCATCAGGGATATGTGTCCATAGCTTATTATTTTTTTTTTTTTTTTGGTATTTGTGTCTTGTTTTCGTGTCAGATTGGTGCTGGCCTTACTTTCCATTTCCTCTTGATTCAATTTTGGTAGGTTTGTGTTCAGCAATTTAACCGTTTCTTCTGCATTGTCCAGTTTTTTTTTTTTTTTTTTTTTTTTTAGCACATAATTTGTTCATAGTGGTTTGTTTCTAAGGTAGCACAACCTTAAATATTTCTTGTAGGGCTGAAAATCATTTCAGATGAATTTCCTCAAGTTTCTGACTATCTGGGAAAGGCTGTATTTTGATTTTACTCTGAAGGACAGTTTTGCTGGGTATATTATTCTTGGTTAACAGTTTTTTCCTTTCATGACTTTGAACATATCATGCTATTTTCTTCTGGACTGTAGTATTTCTGCCAAGCAATCTGTTTAAGTTTAATGGGCATTCCCTTATAGATGACTTGACACTTCTGCTTTTAGAATTCTCTATCTTATACCTGTGACATATTGAACATAATGTGCCTTGGTGAAGGTCTTTTTCAGTTGAATCTAGTTTGGGGTCCTCTAAGCTTCTTATGTTGGGAGGTTTTCAATGCTTTTCCCCATGTTTTCACCTTTTGGAATTCCCATAGTGTGAGCTGTTACTTGTTTAATGGTGTCTCACAGGCCTTCTTCATTTTCTTTTCATTTATTTAGGGATGGGTCTGAGTTAATTCAAGATCTATTTTTAAGTTTAGAATTCTTTCCTTATTCTAGTCTTTTTGAAGCTCAACTGTATTTTTTACTTCTCCCAAGATTTTTTTTTTTTAATGATTTGAATCTCTGGTGAATTTCTTATTCATACCCTGAATTGTTTTTCTCTGTTCTTTACCATCTCTCTGTATTCTCTTGCATCTTTCTTGAGTTTCTTTAGAAGCATTATTTTGAATTCTTATTCAGGTATTTCATTGAGTTCCTTCAAAGTTGGACTTATCTCTGGAAAACTATGACATTCCTTTGGAGATGACATATTCCCTTTCATTGGTTAGGTGTGCCTGCTTTGACATCTGAGCATCTGGCGTAAGAGTTACTTCTCCTGATTTTATGTAACAGCTTTTGTAGGAAGTTTTGTTCATATAGATGGGGGGTGTCAGCTGGGTAGGTGCTGTGGCTTTGATTACAGCTAAGCTCAAAACTGTAGCCTCTGATTTCTTCATCTGTAATTTACATGAGTATCTATGAGTACCTCAATAATCTAGACTCAATAATCATGAAGGCAGTTGCATAACTCTGCAGTGGACCTAGGTTTTCAAAGGCGAGTCTCAGAGTCAAGCAGTTGCCATGGTCTTGCGGATGTGGATCAGACTGTCCTCAGGTACCACAAGAATGGGTGCTCAGGATTGTGCCATCAAGCAGTCATGATTCTAGAGCCACAGGGTGTGAGGGAGACCTTCCCCAGGTCCTTCAGGATGAATGAGGGAGATCCCTGTGGCCACAGTTCTTGAGTTGCAGGATTGTATGGGACCTGAGGAAGGTCCCCCAGGAGGAACATGGGTGATGCTGAGGTCTGTGGTCTTTATGAAGTGCAGATCTGAGGTTTTAAGGATACAAATGGGATCCTATACAAATAGGCCCTGATTGTGAGTAATGCTGGAACTGGTAGACTGCTCATCATTTTCCTAAAGCTGCAGGAACTGGTTAGGAGATTCTCTAGGACCCAATGCATGGACTAAAACCTTTAAAACTGTGAGCCAAATAAACCTTTCTATAAGTTGATTACCTTAGATAATCAATTAACTAACTAAACCTATATCTTAGAAGCCCCACAATCATTCCATTGTTTGTTCATAAAATAATAGTAGCTTGTTACAGAATATCTGAAGTAACTTACAATAAGAATTTTGATGAATGGGCCCTAATCCCTCAGAGTTCATATTGGAGATCAGTCTTACATGATTTCTAAAGCTTTTTATAAGGTTTTTATATATTAAATAATCACACTAATGAAAAAGCTCTATAACCAGTAAAATGCATATATTCAGTAACTGAGAAAATAAGGAATAGTAACATCAATCCTCTGTTGTCTCTAGGGAGTGAATAGAGACTGAAATCATTTCAACTGACATTTTTGCAGTCAACTAGGAGTGGGAAAATAAGATTTGGAATCTATAACGAATGCTAAAACATGAAAGATTAACGCTTTCATTAAAGTATTAAAAAATCCCCCCAAATCTTGAGAAATGTGTGTCTAAGTTTCTGTCAACTGACTGAAGACAAACTAAAGGTTTTTTTTTTTTTTTCACTCCATTGCAGCACATATGCTTTTAAAGAAACATGGTCTGAAAACATTTAGTTACTAAAGGCTTGAAACAAAATACAGAGCATAGAAGAAGCTTTCAAGTTTTCATAATTAACATGCTAAGGAAAAGCAGTTCACTTCCCAATGATGTTGAGGGTATTTGCTATAACTATGTTGAAAACTTCTAGGTCACTGCTCAGTTTTCTCATGGCTCTATACAATATTTTTTAAAATACAGCTAATTACATTGCTTTAAAATTTATAATGTGCTTTTTTACTTGTGGAATAAATGGGAGAGGGATTTAACCCTCCTTTCTTAAAGCAACTAGCAGATAACACAAACAACAGTTTTCAGACACTAGGTAACATGCAGGACTATGATTCCTGCAAGAAGGGAAAGAAACAGGGTGAGCTCTCCAACTGCCCAGTTTATTGCCTGTTGGCAGTTTTGAAGTCAATGAAAGTAGCCTGAAAAATTCTTGGAGCTCATACAGGTATAGGAACATTTCACATTTCTATCAGTCTAAGACAGAATGCCTCATAATATACAGAATATCCAGTAGAGTGCACTGAAGGTTATCAGTAGTGAGAATAAATTATTCTTGTTAGAATAGCTACAATAAATCAACTCCATATTAAAAAGTAGGTATTCAAAGAGTATTCAAGAGACTCAGTACTTTAGTTTTACAGTAACAAGTTTTAAAACCATGTGTCTGGGTTCCCCACAATTTATGAGTGGAAAAGTTAATCCCAAAGGCAATACTATTGGGAAACAGGGCATAATAAGAGGTGATTAGCTCTGAGGGTTCTGCCTTCATGATTGAGAGTGGATTGTTATAAAATGAAGTTTGGGCCTCTTTCTTTGTCTTGCCCTTCTACCTTCTGCCACAGGCTGATGTAAATGAAGACCATTCCCAGATACTGGAACTATGCACTTGGACTTCCCAGCCTCCAGAACTATGAGTCAAATACATGTATTTTCTTTATAAATCACCAGGCTCAGGCATTCTGTTATAGCAGCAAAACATAGACTAAAATAAGAGCTTTTTTATTTTCAAATATCTTGAATTCTCTTGACTATCATTATATTGCTAAATTAACAACACTAACTTGACTAAAATCAATCTTTTAATCTCAAACATGAACACATAATTCCTTTTATTGCTTGTCCTAAAAATTTCGGGTCTTTGAAATTCTGTAAACTTAATGCTTATGGTAACAAGATTTTGTGTGCATCTTAAACACTGAAGAGGAAGTGCAATGTTTAACTACATAGCTCTTCAACTACTAAAACAAGATTTTAAAAATTGATTAGTGGCATAATTATATAAAGTGTTTTTATATTTATCTCACCATAATGCAATTAACTATTTCACTTTACTTAAAATTTAAATTATTCTTTAATAATAAAAAATGGTACATATGCTTCAATTAATAGAATGTACAGGTTTTCTAGTTCTTCATATTTTCTAGAATCAAAAGGATCATAGAGTAATAAAATGGTAGGTTTTCCAGAGACAGCTTTCTTGTAATAATATCATTATTGGTGACCTGGCATGGTTGCTTTATTTCTAATGAAACAGTATCAGTACTAAAGGCAACTCAAATATGTCATTCTAAAATAAACTTAATTGACATAAAATTTTTTAGTTGAAGACAATTAAGAGGCAGAAGCTTTCTTCATCTTTTCCTTTCTGAAGTCAGGGTATAAATTTTTATTGGGCTCTAGAGAGCACTCTTGACTTATTAGTGCAAAGAATGCACCAGAGGAATCCTCAGACAAAGCTTATAGTATTAGTTTTCTTCCATATATTTATCTTTCCACAGTTTTCTACCTTTGGAAACCTAACTGATTTCCTTTCCTGCCATTTCTCTATAAATTTATTGCTCCTTATTGGAGATGCTATGTAAGCTAAAGTTTTAAACCACTGCTTTGAGTTATTTTTGATTGAGGTTTCTCTTGCATGATATGTACTGAATGTGTCAGACCCTTGCAATAAATGACAGATTTTGTCTCAGCTAGGAACTCATGAGAATTGAAGGAAAAAGATTTTTCTTCCCTGACAGTTTGTGGAGACCCCAATAAGGACTTTCTGGGATATTCCACCTGCTCTAGAGCCTGTAGATAGGATTGTAGGAAAACTGGCAGAAACTGGTAAAAGGTACGAATTGTCACTACTTACTTCTCCCAGATCTCTGTCTAAAGTACCTTGTTGAGAGGGAAGTAAAAATTTCCCTTTGTCCTTTCTAAATTCTAGTAGTGAAAAAAAACAGTTCTTTGATTTTTGTCTTTTGTGGATTTGGTTTGGGTAGCTGCTGGTTATCAATGAATAGCCTCCCAAAGATGGCCTTTTGCATTACTTGCCATAAGGATGAGAATCATAGGGTAGAACAGACATAGATCTTATAAGTCTATTGTGAAAACCAGGCTCAGACTGGTGAGTTTGGATAAACAATGCTGAAGCTATTCTTTGAGCCTCCTTTAGTAAAGATTAAAAAACAAAAATAAAATGCAGTAAGACTTGATAAAATTAAAATCTATACCCGCTTTAAATTTCTTTACTCAATTCCCTGACTTTGACCATCCAGAAGATCTTCTGGATTTCTGGTCCTTGTTTCTCAAAATCTGGTCTCATCCTCTCAATAAACTCCTAAAACTCCAACTTCCTGGGAAAATCCTCTAAATGCTCAGCTGTCCATTTTAACTTCCCCTTCTCAGAAATATTTACAAAAAGCCCTCCAGCCTAATCATCAGGACTGGGGTATACAGGATACTTATGCTGATGACCAGGAAATAAATCTGACACAGGCTCAGGAACTTCCACTCAAATTTATAAATTTGAGGCAAATTCTAATGACAAAACCTTGGCTTATCCTTCCTAATCTGGTGACACTTTGAAAGTCCAATATAAGATTCCTCATTAAAAATTCTAGCAAAGCAGACTTTAACAAGAGCCTGTTCTTGCTGCATTTACATGGATAATCAAGCTAAAGAGACTAGACTTATTTTTGAAAACAAATTGGTCTGTGATTATCTTTGACAGAAACAGATGTGATGTGATAAAGCTGTGTCTCAGTAGCGAATTATAATGCCCCCTGTGGTTATCAGATTCATAGCCTTTTCATTTTCTCTTGATTTTGTTATCGAACTGCCATCTGGCCTAGATTCTGAATTCTAGTTTACTTTAATATCAGGCTATATACATATAATTCACCAAAATAATATTTCCTAGTTTTCTCACCTTTGGGGCTTGAAATCACTAAAACTTAGAACTTTAGAAAAAAATGCAGTTTTAAACAATCTGAGACTGAATGACATGATATAAACTGCAGAGAATCAACACAACTCACATGTGGATAATTTTCAGGCCTGTTGCTGCATGGGGCATTCAGATATCACCAGAGACATTTAAACAGCCAGAATCTAGAAATCTTCTTGATTGGCTTGCCTTCCTAGACTCAGAATGGTCTTTAAAGCAGTTTCTAACCATAATCTTTGTTTTTTTCTTTAAATGTTACTTTATAGAGGCCAAACTTTGTCCCATGAGATGGCTCCCAATGTACTTGAATTAAGACAAGCAGAAAAGAACAAATTTCTTTTCCTCTACCAATCTTTTATCTTGCAACTCTAATCCAAATCTCTCCCAAACTACCAATTTGGGAGAGTTCTAAGCCACTGCTTTGAATTGCTGCAATGGAGTTTCCTGTGTTGTACAGATTAACAAAAGGAAAAACATACTTATTAATCTCTTGTTACAGGGGAGTCCAAACTAAGAACTCAGGAGGACTGAACAATAAACTACCTTTCTTCCCTGATATTACTTGAAGCAGAAATGGCTATTCCATTTCCTAAAAAGCCCCCAAAGAACCAAACATCTTTCATCCCACTGGACCATAAAACTTAAACGGCAAATACAAACATATAAAAACTTACTGCTAATAATTCGACTTCAGCTGGGCAAAGCAGACATTATATAGCAAGTTACTAATATTTTTGTGAGCTGTGATAAGTTTCACATTATATCTATGTGTACATTAAAGTTAAAAAATTAGAGAAATATGAATAATTTAAATACCTAACCAAAATAGTATGCTATGATAAATTTTTGGTATTTCTTACTTCTTTCTGTAGGATTTCTTCTCGAACTTGAGAAACTGTAAGAGATTCTTGATTACCTTGCAGCTCATTAATTTGACTTTGGAAATGTTTTATAAGTACCTAGGAAATTGTTAAAGAGAACTGAGTTAATAAAGCTCTCCCTTGAGCACTATTTGAAAAATATAAGAAAGCCAACTCATGACTGAAAATCTTTAAAAGTAAACCTCTATAATGTCTGAGCTTTTGAAAAAGAGTGGATATTATTTTGTATTGTGTAATTAAGCAGAATGCTATATTTTTATTAATTAAAAATAATACAAGTCTTACAGTATCTGAAACGCTAGTCTCATACTTTAGGCAAAGAAATAGAAATACAAGAACAGATATACATCAAGAAACCGAGAACATGAAAAATAACTAATGATGTATTTTTACTATTTAATGGTCAGATTATATTGATTTCCATTTAACTCACAATTTTACAATACTGCATTTATAACTAAGAAAAGAACATATTTATGGCCCCATGGTATCATCACACTACTATTCCCATTTCTTCCAAAATGTTCCTTACTACAGAATCACTTAATATAATTCTTACAACTACTCTGACACCTCCTCTTTTGAAAACAAAGAGAGGTTATCTGAGAGTTTGCATGGACAGTTACTTTTGAAAAGCACTTTAAATACTTCTGGAATAGTACTATTTATAAGTCATTTGCAGTTAAGATGCAGATTTCATTACCCTTCACCCCCTAAATATTTCAACAATGCCTCTTATACTAGGGGTATTTCTCAAGAATCATAGTAACATCTTTATACTTAAGAAAATCAGTTTTTTAGTAGCCAGTCCATAAACTTCCGTAATTGGAGAATTTGTTTTTTTAAAATTATAAACAGGATAAAGAACAAAACATTCACATGTTCTTCATTGATTTTTTCAAACTTTTCCCCCACTATTTGGATACATGATTTTTAAGTTGCAGATGAAAGTTCTATTTAATGCTGTTTTTCAATCTACTAACATCATAGAAGATGGGCCACATGGTAAATATTTTTAGATATTCTAAGCAGATATACTTATTATCCAAGAAGGAAGTCATTTATTAAGGAAATTGCTGATGAGTTGTCAGCATTCCTCAAGTTCTTAGACTGTACTTCTTAAGGGCTATAGCTTTGTTCATTATTTTATTTCTAGTACCTGATTGTCAACAGACTTTTAATTATTTGCTAAATGAATGAAAGGTAATAGGAAGAATGCCTGAGGATAATTACTTGTCAGTTGGGACTTGGGAGGGAGGTAGTTTAACATTCAAACTCAATTACTAATGTCCCAATCATGTTAGACTCAATCATTTGTTACAAACCTTTTATAGGAAGAGTTAAGAAATGTAGAGTTAATTTTTTAAAAAGATATAATTTTAAAGGAGAAAAGTTAAATATATGATAACGGTATCTTTTCTTTTTAAAGCCAATACTAATTTCCCATTTCTATTACCAATCTTCAAAAAGTGAAATTAAAGTACTTACAAATTAAAAAATGTTTTGCTAACAGTCCTAAAAACATCACATTAAAGTCAAAGAAAGATCAAAACAAATTTGCCAGGTACCTCTTGAGTTGCTATTTTACGATTCAGTTCAGCTACTTTGGAAGAAGAATTTTCGACTGCATTTTGACAAAGGAGTTTCTCTACTTCCCTCTGATGAGATGCTTTGAGGGATGCAATATGTGCTGCATTATCTTCCTTGACCCTATGGAGCAAATGCAAATCACATATAAAAGTAGCTCTTCAATCTCTAACTCAGAGTTATGCTATTTTTGTGCTAAGTCTAGAAATTAAAGAAGCAAAGGGTGAGAGGGGATCAATTTTGTGCACCATGCAACATGATTTACAACCTGTAAGTTCTTACAGCCACTCCATGAACACACTATTATTTACTGTATTTTAAAAGAACAAACTTGAGTTTAGGAAAAGTGATATATCTAGGACTCCAGATCAATAAACTTTAGAGCTAGGATTCAAGTCTAGCAGAGCTGGACTTCAAAGTCTGGGTCTTCCACTCGATCTCCAACCTGCGGTTACATTCTTTGTGGGAATCTAAGGTTCCAAAATATCTTCTTGAATTTAAAGCAAATTGCTTGACCTTTTTATCTTTTAAGGTAAACGGAGTTCTTCCTTAGATTTTTATTTGGATATCACAGTTGCTTCCTTTAGAATTTTCACTATTTGTGTCCTGATAGCATTGACCATTTTTTTTGATTCTAGGGCTAGTTGTGAGAATAAAATGATCTTTATGATAATTCTCAGGACACAAGGGAAAAATCTGAATTTAACTGTGACTGTAAGTGTGATATTATTCACTGTCTTTGACAAAATTAATGAATTCCAAAGCAGTTTAAAAGGTAATGACTCACTGTTGATATTTAAATATGGCAATTTAAAAACTACAAATTTAATCTGTTGCTTATTTCACTATATAATATTTCTTCATGGAATGGTCAGAGTTCTGGGAAAAGCAAAAAATCCTAACTGAATTATTATTTTTAAAAAACATCCTCTGTAATAGGAAAGACTATTTCTTGGGCTCCAAGCTATCTGAGAAACACACTAGGAAATTTAAAAATTATGTACAGAAAAATTTATAAGAAAAAACATGAATTTTAAATTATTTCTAGGAAAGTATGTGATTCTTCACAAACAGCTTCATACCACTATCATATTCAAGACTGAAGAAACAAAGTTTCGATTTGGAGCAATATGGCTGTCATAATGATTCAATCACTGACATGGCTGCCAATCAGTCAATAAACACTTGTTAGGTGATTCCCATGCTCATTCTGCACCTATACTAGATTGCTGACGGGGATGTAAAAGAAGCATATTCTTATATCCATTCTCAAGGAGGCACAAGGCTGTGTATGATTAATGCTTCCTTGGTGCATATTATAAGTCATGTAGGAGATGGGAGTGGGAGCTGGCAATTTTCAGGAAAGGTCCAAGAAATGTTTGGTAGAACAGTAGGATTTAAAACACAAATGAGCAAAGGCATGAAGAATGTGGCAGGTAAGTCATGTAGGGTAGCATCAGAATGGTGATGGGGCTTGAGATGTGAGGCAGTGAAATTTAGTCTTGATATTTAAGGAAGTGTGGAGTCACTAGAGGGCACAGTGCCTTGGATATAGGAGTATTTAAAGAATATTAATGATTCTTAAGCAAAATGATTGGGGGAGTTAGAAACAAAGTCAAGGTGATCAGGTTGGGATGACTAGTGTCAACCGTGTAGGCTACACTCTGGTTTACTATAGTAAAGAAGCCAAAATGATGAGTATTTATAAGGAAGCATTCTATAGACCATGAACCCAAGGAAAAAGAGGTAAAAATGGGCCTGAAAATTGGAATTAGTTGGCAACTAGACAGCGATAGGGAACTTGGAAGGGGGGACTAGTTTTAAGATTTAAAAAAAAAAAAAAAATCGGGGGAGGAAGCCTGAAGTAATGTTGATTCTAAGAGGAGCAATCCAATAAATAGTTGTTAGGCTTCACATCTGAGAACAAGCTTTAAAAAGTAAATCATGAAGCTATAAGAACAGATAAGCTTAGCAATGGAGAAACAGATTTAGGGAGAAGGAAAGAAAGTGGAATCTGAAGTCAAAAATGCCAAGTCACAAAGGTTAATGTTAGAAACCATTTCAGAAAAGGTTGTGTAGTCAACACTTTTGAGCAAAATGCAGAAAGACACTGGGCTGGGAAAGGTCACATTGAAAACAGGTTGAAAAGAGTGAAGGCAATGAGAGCTACATTTCAGAGGTGGAAATAAAAGTGGCTACTTGTGGAAAACTGGCACTGACAGAAAGAGGACCAGAACGTGGTTTGACTAAGGGAAAGAAACGTCTGAGGTTGACAGAATGCTTGGAGGATGAGACCATGGACAGCAGCGGGAGATTCTAAGGAGGAAAGGAATAAGTATAAAAGTTCCCCAAGGGATGCACAGATCACAATGACAGTTTGAAGAGTTATTTTTGAAAACAGAATCTTTTCCTCTTAACCTGCCTATAGTAATCATAAATGATAATTTCTTTGCAAGAAAGGCTCAAGGGGCCAGCTTATTAACATCATTTGGGTATATGAAGAAAGACAAAACTGGTCAGACCAAAGACAGTTTGGGTTGACATGGAGATTTTGGTTTGTCAGAATCTGGTCCACCAGTAGATAGAGGACCCTACACTGAAACAAATCTTATCACAAAAATTCAGTTATGGATTGTTTGGATCCAGAGAAAAATGTTTTTACTTTTTTTTTTTAAAGTCTTTTATGTTCCCATATATTATAAACAACATTTTACCTCTTCATGGAGTTTTCAAATTGGTTCACTGCTGCTTCAGATTCCATCTTCAGCTTATTTCTCTCCAAAACTAATCCCTCTAGTTCATTTTTTAATCTGTAGTTTTCTTGCAAAACCTCTGAAAGATGAGAATCAGTAAAAGTTTGTGGCTGGTACAACTTCTTATCCATGGTTCCACAGGAGTTTGCGTTTCGTTTATTTGGATGCAAAACATCTTTCTTCAATCTTTTGACATTCATTTCTTCTTTGCCCTTTGAGTTCTGACTAGACAGCATCATTCTTCTCTCCTTCTGAAGCCTCTCCACAGTTTTTGAAAGGTCTTGTATTTCTCTTCCTTTTGCAGCCAGTTCTTCATTGAGTCTCGCCAGTTTAGCTTTAGCATGAGCCTGCTCCACCTGGAATTCTATTGACTGTAAATCTTTATCATCTTTGCTGTTTTTCTTGAGCTCTAATTCAGCATTCTGGTGTTTGAGAACATTTATTTCTGCTTCAAGGTTCCTTACAGTGACTTGATGGGCCTCCTTAATGTCCTCAAGTTCCGTCTCTAGTGCTTTAACCCTTGAGGAGCTGTCTCGTTGGTTCTGGGGTGTTTCTTTCAATTTGAAAGCAAGTAACTGTTCCTGCTGCTCTAGTCGTTGTTCATACTGAATCTGAGGAAAAGAATCTGTGTAATATCAAGCCCTTGTTCAAC